>NC_134819.1:9418326-9423326 GCF_046742065.1 Oratosquilla oratoria
CCGTCCTACACAATGGACATCAATTCACTAGAATTAGTACAGAGAAGAATGACCAAAATGATACATGGACTCGGAAATTTGCCTAACGAAGAGAGGCTTAGGCACCTTAACTTACAATCTCTGGAAAGACGCAGAGTGCGGGGTGATCTAATAGAGGTGTCCAAGTGGATCAAAGGCTTTAACAAAGGTGATGCAAAGAAGGTCATCATATTAAAAAATAACAGGGCAGGACTCGCAGTACTGGAATTATACTGGACAAATTTAGATTTAAGAAGGAAATAGGTAAGAATTGGTTTACTAATAGGGTGGTCGACGAACGGAATAGACTTGGTAACCATGCAGTAAGCGCTGAAACTATCAGTTGTTTTAAGAAACGATTAGACAACTTTATGGATGGGGATGACAGGTGGTGATGGATACGGAGCTGCCTAGTGTAGGCCTTTTTGGTCTCTTGCAGTCTCCTTCATTTTTATGTTCTTATATTCTTATATATATATATATATATATATATATATATATTATATATATATATATATATATATACATATATATAATATATATATATATATATATATATATATATATATATATATATATATATATATATATATATATATATATATATATATATATATATATATATATATATATGGGGAAGGTGGAAGCATAATACACAGGTCTAGGGCCGAATGTGTGTGTGCGTGTGTGTGTGTGTGTGCGCGCGCGCGCTTGTGTGTGTGTGTGTGTGTGTGTGTGTGTGTGTGTGTGTGTGTGTGTGTGTGTGTGTGTGTGTGTGTGTGTGTGTGTGTGTGTGTGTGAGTGTGTGTGTGTGTGTGTGTGTGTGTGTGTGTGTGTGTGTGAGTGTGTGTGTGTGTGTGTGTGTGTGTGTGTATATATATATATATATATATATACACATATACATATACATATACGCATACATATATATATATATATATATATATATACATATATATATATTCATATATATGTATACATATATATATATACATATATACATATATATATATATATATATATATATATATATCTATATACTACACCGAAATGAGTAGGGAAGGAATAAAATGGACTGATACATTCATAAACCGGTACAAAAGACCACAGTACCAAAGGAGAATACACACACACACACACACACACACACACACACACACACACACACACACACATGCGCGCGCGCACACAAACATACGCACACACAAGCTGCAAGGGATTGGCGACCCGACAAATATGTTTATACTTCCATCAATTTCTTGCAACCATGAGTTACCATGACAACATCCGAACTACGACATCAGCGGCCACTTTCAACAGCCACCCGGCAGAGCTGAAGCCGCTTCATGCTCTGATTCGCCAGTCTATCTCGTATCTAACCGTGTATAACCGTGTCTAACCGGTATCCTGCGTGTCTGCTTCTAACCGACGTCTAACGGTGTCTGTCCGGTATCTGAGTGTGGTATTGTCCAACCGATGGTTAACCGGTGACCAAGAACGGGTTGGAGTTCTTGTATTCCGCCCCACGGGACCTTTCCCCGTGTTGGTCTTGACTTATGGACACTACGCTATATGGAGAGAAAAAAAACGTTTGTTTCTTGCCAGAATAAAACCTCTGAACGGGTGTAGGACTTCCCAGTGTAACACGGGAGTGAAAATAATTGTAGATATTTGTTGTGACCAAAAAAATATATAATAAGAATAGAAAAAAAAAATATTGCCGACCTCCTACCAAAGACCACGTTGCTGCCGTCACCTTAAAGAACGCTCGGAAAACGCTCGGAAAATTAATAAAAAAAAAAATAATGTTTACGAAGTCGAAGGTTAACTTTTGCGAAGTGAAAACGAATCCTTGAGGACTTCGGTGAACTTCGACCTCATCGCCACAAGGTTTCCCCAGGTGGAAAAGGGGATTTGTTTCTCCCTCAGGTCTATATGAAGGTGAAGTTCTCAAGTCTCCTTCCGACGCAGGATCGAGGTTGAGGACCTGACTTGAGGGACAACCCTGAACCAGCTTCATGGTCGAACCTGAGGACCAAAATCCAGGGCCAAATTTGGGGAGAAGAACCCAAATGAGGACCAGATTTGAGGACCAACTTTAGGAGCCAAACTTGAAGAAATAACTTCAGGGCCAAATGTGAACCAGCTTCATGGCTAGGCTCGAATCAAAGAACCGAACTTCAAGGACAAACTTCAGAAGACAACTTCAGGACGGGTTCTTACGAACGAGACTTCAGGACCGAGCCTGACAAGTCAAACCTCAGGGCCAAAAGTGAACCAGCTTCAGAATAAAATTTGGACCTGAATTCAGGACCAGCTTGACTCCAATTTCAAGAAGAACTTCAGGTCCGTCCTGTCCATGGCCAGCTCTCCCAGCAAGCAAAGAACTGCCATCCGCGCCTCCGTGCCCTTCGAGCGGGCTATCGAATATTCTTGCCTGCCTGGCTCCGTCAGCGACTCCTCCAGGAGTGGCTCCTCCGCGAGGGTCGTGACCCACTGGTATCGTTTCCATGAGGAGGGCGGGCCCTCCTGCCAGGCCACCTTCAGCCGCGTCGCTGCCGCTTGGCTCACGCCGGATCGTCATCGACCCCAGCTAAGTGCGGAGGAACCACCCGAAGAAGGACAACCTAACCCATGGGTGGGTTCCTTGTTCCATTTATCATTTTTTTTTCTTTTACATGATGTAATATGTATAATGCTGTGCCGTCTTTACAGACTTTGTCGATAATTTGTTTACTTGCTCTTTCATACTGTCACAGTGACGCACTTCGAATATTCGTTTATGACCGTCGGCAGGTGATTTTATTCAGCTGAGGATCAAACCCCGGCCGGAGGAACGATGTCTCGATCCGTTGGGACCCCGTTTTGGTCTGGGGGCCCTGGTCTTGGCTGAATAAAATAATCTGTCGCCTGGTTTAGCAGAATCTTTAAAGGGTCACACACACACACACACACACACACACACACACACACACACACACACACACACACACACACACAAGCAATATCTGAAAGACTTGAAGAAAACTTAGATGAGGAAATTTGCAGATTAAGAAATGGAATGAAAACAGAGAGAACGATTAGAGATAGCTTTTAAAGAAATAGTACAGCAACAGATGCAGGAAAATGCAAAGGACACAATTATTCAAGTAATCAAAGAAAAAGTGAATTGGGTCAGAGATACAGTGGATAGCAAAAAGTGTATTGTATTATATGGATAAAGGAAAAACATGGTTTGGTTAGTACTTGAGAGAAAAAGCAGAAAAAGAAATGGCAAAAACAAGTCTAAAAGAAGTATAAGACGATGACCAAGAAGTAGAAAAAGAAATAGAAGTATATAGAATTGGACAATATTCTAAAGAAAGAAATCGATCACTCAAGATATAACTAAGATCACAAATGGTAGCAGAAGACATACTGGCAAAATCAGGTAAGTTAGCAAAGAGTGAACATCACAACAATATATGGATAATAAGAGAAATGAATGTTGAGGAAAGAGAAACAGAGAAGACACTAAGAGAGGAAGCTAACAGACACTAAGCGAGGAAGCTAAAGAGAAAAATGCAAAGAGAACGGAGACCGAAAGAAAGGAGTTCTATTTTAGAGTATTAGACATGAGGATGAGAAAGTGGTACACCAACGTAAGTGAAATGAAAGGAACAGAAAACGGAATGAAAGGAACAGAAAACGGAATGAAAGGAACAGAAAACGGGATGGAAAAAACAAAAGTGGCCCATACTTATATAGACGGACTAATCTCAGGATTGAGTGAACCAAATGATTACCTGTCAAAAGAAGATAGAAGAGATAAAGCTTGGAAAAGATAAAAAAAAAGATAAGTAACCTGAAAAGTGGCATATATATATATATATATATATATATATATATATATATATATATATATATATATATATATGTATATATCATATGTATATAGTCTATATGTATATACATATATATATATATATTTATATATATATATATATATATATATATATACATATATATATATATATATATATATATATATATGTACAACACTGAATGGGTCCCAGTGATTAGAGATACATTTTTATCAACTACAATGCACTTTAATTCTAAGCCATCTAGGCGCATGCAGAAATTGAAACATATATCAACCATAGAAATGGATATGTAAAAGTGTGCAGAGAGGAAAAGAGAAACTACGCAAAAGACATCATAGAAAAATGTAAAGATCAACCCCAAACTATTCTATAGATATGTAAATGGTTTACTTCAAAATAAACTGGAAATTGTGAAACTACGCCATGGAAATATAGAATATACAGAAAATTTAGAAATGGCTGAACTCATGAACAACCATTTCAAGTCGGTTTTCACTAGAGAAAAAGTACACAAAAAGGAATAATGGATCAACTAACGAACCTTGATGTCAGGAAATCACACGGCCCAGAAGGAGTTGCAAATTGGATACTAAAAGAATGTAAAAAGGAATTAATGGACAAAATGTATAACAATAAGTTGCTCACTCAAAGACGGAAAAATACCAAAGGACTGGAAAAATGACAATATTGTACCAAAGAAGAACCAACAAATAACAGACCGGTCTCCCTTACAAGCACTGTAACCAAAATTTGTGAAAAAATTATCAAGAATAGATGGATAAACCACCAGGAAGAAAGCATTATAATAAACCCTAGCTAGTTTGGATTCAGACAGGGAAGATCGCGTGCCACAAACTTAATCTGTTTCTATTCAAGACTAATAGATACAATACAAGAAAGGGATGGATGGGCTGATTGTGCTTTCCTAGGCTTACAAAAATCCTTCGATAAAGTACCACACAAAAAATATATATATTTAAAAAATGGAAAACATAAGAGGGATACAAGATAGATTACCAAACTGAATGGCGGATTTCTTGCATGGCAGAAAAAGGAGAGTAGTGCTCAGATTAAAAAAAATCAGCTTGGGAGGGAGTTATTAGTGGAGTTCCACAG
>NC_134819.1:9433326-9438326 GCF_046742065.1 Oratosquilla oratoria
TCTTGTTCATCATGTTACTCTTGTTCCCTGTTCACTTGTTATAAAGTACAAGATACGTAGGATCCAGCTGACATTTCCAGAATAGCTGCAGTCTACCGTGCATAAATACACCATAATGTATTTTTCACCGTGCAGAGAAAAAAATAGACTCCCCAAAGCTGCTGCATAAAAATGGCAGCCCAAAAGCATGTGCTGTACAAATATAGAGGTTATTTGTTCCCTGTACATCATAAAGAGGATGTACATGGTTGCATTGTACATCCGGGGGGAATTCATACCGGCAAGAGACCGAGAGGAGGAGGAGGAGGAGGAGGAGGAGGAGGAGGAGGAGGAGGAGGAGGAGGAGGAGGAGGAGGGATGACAGAGGAAGAAGGAGCACATGTCATTGCAATGAGTCATAGACATCCAGTAAATGGCGGACTGTGTCTCCTCTCTGTGTGATTCACCATATCCTCGGATCTCGTACTGGGCTCGTGATCGACAACTATAACTATCACATATAAGAGATAAAAGCACGTATTTTGCCTGATATATGGGTAATGTTATGTTGTGGCCTTACACACACACACACACACACACACACACACACACACACACACACACACACACACATACACGACTCGGTGGCGCAGTTGGTAGAACGTTGAGCTGCCACGAAAGTGGCCCGCAGCTCCTGGTTCGAATCCTGCCCAGGGCCGAAATTATTTCGGTAATGCTGCGCTTCGGGTCGTTACTCTGACTCTCGTGGGCGGGGAGTTGGGGGTGTGTGAAAGGTCAAAGCATTACCCATAGATCGGACCTACGAGCTCTGAGCTCTCTTCCGGAAGGAAAATAGCTGTCGATCACGAGTCCAACACGTGATCCAAAGGCCAAGTGAATACACACACACACACACACATACACACTGTGATGGTATTACAGCTTGGGATGTGGCCAAACTCAAAACCGCTTAGTTAGCAGACCAAGTCGGCATCACTACACCAGAGAGTGTACGTGTGTATATGTGTTGTGGGGGGGGGGGCGGTGTGCGCGTGCGTTCGTCTGACGGAGCTCCTGCTGATGGCCTATTAGTAAAGTGAAGCAGGTGACAGACGTTTTGACCAACAGAAAGGTTTTCTATGTAACGGAAATCACTAAACTTCATTAATCTCTATTATTCGGAAGAAAGATGCCAGTAGGAAATATACCATAGTATTAGTGTTTCTGTTATGATTTGATCAAAATAAGGAAATTTACGATTATTGCAAATTCCTAATAGAGTTGTTTGATGTTTCTAAGGCAAAATGTAGGTCGACAGCTGACTATTTTCTTATTTTATAGAATATAGAAACAAGAAAATTTAGTGAAGAAAGAATTATCAATAGAGAGTATAAATTCATTATACCAATCAATTCGAATTCAAGAGAGTACAGTATTCATGGTGAACTTAAACGTACTTGAACTTATATACATATATTTTTGGAATTTCCTTTTTTCCCATGTTATGTATACATTACACCCCATGACAAATGCAGTTCCCATTTTCTGTTGAATCTCAAATGTGAAGATGAACAGGGTAGGTTAAGGAAAAGAAACTGTGTACGGTAACCTTCAGCACGCTGAGAAGAACCAACAAAAATTGGCCGGCTGGTGCCGTAGCAGTCACGGTAATGGAGGAGGTGAAAGCACGCACGCACGCACGCACGCGCGCGCATAAGACACACACACACGCACACACATACACAACACACACACACACACACACACACACACACACACACACACACACACACACACACACATACATGCACGCACGCACACACACACACAGACACACACACACACACACGCACTCACACACACACACACACACACATACACACACACACACACACACACACACACACACACACACACACACACACACACACACACACACACACACACACACACACACACACACACACACTCAGTCACACACACACACACACACACACACACACACACACACACACACACACACACATATAGAGTGGCCGCCGACCGCGCGCCCCGGCGACCGTCAAGGTGAAGGTAGGTGGGTGGGTGGTGTGCAGTAAGCCCGAATCCATCCATCCACCCATCCATCCATCTATCCATCCACCCGACGGTCCACCTAGACAGATAGCTAGCTAGCTAGCTAGTTAGCCTCAACGCCAAGCACGACTCGGTGGCGCGGTTGGTAGAGTCCCAAATTGTCACTACGGCGGTCCGGGTTCGAATTCTGCCCAGGTCTGAAATTAATTTCAGCACCACTGCGCTTCGAGTCGTTACTCCAACTCTCGTGGGCGGGGAGTTGGGTGTGTGTGTGCGTGTAAGGTCAAAGCATTACCCATAGATCGGTCATACGAGCTCTGAGCTCTCTTCCGGGAGGGAAATAGCTGTCGATCATGAGACCAACAAGTGATCCAAAGACCAAGGTGAACACACATGCTCACACGCACACATGCACACACACACATACACACTCATCCATACAAAGTCACACGCACACATGCACGCATACTCACACATAGTCACACACACACACACGCACATGCACACACGCTCACCCATACATAGTCAAACACACTTACAAGCACACACGGTCACACACACGCACACATGCACATATACACATAGTCACACACACATACATACACACACACACACACATGCACACACACTCACACATACAGTCACACACACACACACATGCTCACACACACACATGCTCACACACACACGCACACATACACATATACACATAGTCACACACATACATACACACACACACACACACACACACACATGCTCGCACACACACGCACACATAGTCACACACACATGCACACACATTCACACATACATAATCACACACACACACACACACACATAGTCACACACACACACACACACATAGTCACACAGACACACAGAATGTCAATGAACGACGGGAGGCCGGTGTGAATCGCGGTGACGTAGGGGGACAAAGTGTACAAAAGAGATCGGATAACCGTGAGCGACCAGATGTCCGTGATGGAGGAAATGTTAAATTTGATGGGAGAAATGTTAATGAGGCATTGAATGTCAATGAAGGACCAAATAATGATATAGAGCAAGGTGTTAATGAAAAACAAAATTATAATGTAAGACATGATATTGAAACTCAAAACGTGTCAAAAAGAAATAATCATGAGTTTCTTAAAACCATGTACTTATGCTCGTAGTATTAGGAACAAATTTCAAGAAATACAGGCGTATGTCAAAAGCGAAAATATCGATATGATAGGAATAACCGAGACATGGTTAAATGGTACAGAGTTCGAAGCTGAATTTAATATTGCGGGATTTAAACACTTTCATCAGGATAGAAACCACAAGAAAGGTGGGGGTGTTCTGTTGTAACGTTAAAAACAATGTCCATGCTTGTGTTTCAGAGAAAGTGAAACAGGATGCATATGATAGTTTGTGGGTTGAGTTAACCCAAACAAATGGACAAAAAATTAATGTAGGTGTAATATATAGGCCAAAGACATTATCATTAGCAGACGACAAACTGTTATTTCAAGAACTGTCTAGTTTCTGCAACCGGGATTTATTGATAATGGGTGATTTCAAATTACTGACATTGATTGGATGACCCTTGAACATGGCCATATAGGTAGTCGCTTGATTGATTTTCTTGGTGACAATTACTTAGTTCTGTATGTAAAAGAGCCCACAAGATATGGAAACTTACTCGATCTATTGATCACTAGCCGCGAAAGCATGGTAACTGATGTAGAAGTCGGTGAAACTGTTACAAATAGCGATCACAACTTAGTTAGATTCAAACTCCTAAACAATTTTAGAATAGATACTTGTGTTTCTAAAACACCCGATTTCAGTAAAGCTCAGTTCATAGGACTACGTCAGGAGCTTCAGCTTGCAGATTGGAAGGCAAAATTAAGCGAAAGACCTGTAGATCAGATGTGGGAAATATTTCAAAATACGCTCACTAAGATGATTCATACATTCCTTTTAAGGACAGACGTCCCCTAAATCAGGCTCGCCCAAAGTGGCTCGACAAAGAAACTGAAAAAAGTATTGCTAAAAAGAGACAGGCTTATAGGAAATATAAGTGCTGTGCATCTAATGACTATGAAAGTTATGTATCAATACAGAGGGATTTAAAAAAGACAATAAAAAAAACGACAATACGAAATGAATATTGCTGATAAATCCAAAGAGAATCCCAAAGAATTCTACAGTTACATTAGAGATAAAAAGGTTGTTAGGAATCACATTGGTCCACTATTATCTGCTGACGGTCAACTTGAATATTCAAATGAAGGAATGTGTAATATTCTAAACAATTATTTTAGCTCGGTATTCGTAAACGAAACACCTCAAAGTGAGCTCCAAACTGAAACCTGTGAAAAGTCTAGGGTAAACTTACTGCGGTATATATAACAAAAGAAAAAATTAAAAGGTGTATAGATAAACTCAAAGTTAATAAAACACCAGGGCCTGACGGTTGGCATCCAAGAATCTTAAAGGAAATGAAAAATGAGATTGTTGTTCCATTAGAAATTATTATCAAGAAATCCATCATATCCGGAGATGTCCCAAGAGAATGGAAGCTAGCTAATGTTACCCCATATTCAAAATAGGTGACAAAAAGAAACCTAATAACTATAGGCCTATAAGTTTGACTTCAATCGTAGGAAAAATAATGGAAACTATCATCAGAGATGCTATCGAACATCATTTAGAAAGTGACCGTTTGATAAATGATAGCTAGCATGGTTTCAGACGGAAACGTTCTTGCGTGACTAACTTACTCGAATTCTACAACACAGTTATCTCGAGTTATGACAAAAGAAACAATATAGATTTAATATATCTAGACTATGCAAAAGCTTTTGATACCGCTCCACACGAAAGACTACTTACTAAATTAGCTTCACACAGAATAAATGGCAGCCTATTAAGTTGGACTAGTAATTGGTTAAATTATC
>NC_134819.1:9443326-9445826 GCF_046742065.1 Oratosquilla oratoria
TAATTTTTTCTTTTGATAATTCACTATTGTGTGTCGCTGACAATCATTTAATTTTGCTGAAGTTTATGACGGAGACCTGCTCATAGAAGTCGTCTTATACAACTTGTTAATCATATCTTAACACTGATATTTCAATGTGACCTCTGAAATAACAGTAGTGTTTGATACATCACATCTGGCAAAAGTCCGACCGTTGTCGACTTAATCTTTAGTCATCTTAATGAGAAGAAAGAAAATCTTGGCCGAGGGAAAATATTTCGGTGGCCTTGGGAAGTGGGAGGTCATTGTTGTCTACGGAAACGTTCAACTTGGCTTCAATCCGTTCTCGAATTATTCGGATGGTCTCAAGCTAAAGTGAGCTCTAAATTTATAAACACTCATTAAAAGCATTCGGGTAATATTTTTTCCAAATATATGAGAATTGGTCATCTTACGCGTTCGACATCATAACAATAAGTGAATCGAAGTCACAGTCAAAATTCGAACAATGGTAATCTTAACTCCGCCCCCTTTGATTGTGGTTGGCTTTCTCGTTGTCGTCGTCATCACTGGAGCAGCCTGTGTGCATGCGTCATGTGGACCGTTGTTCCCTGCAATACCAGAGCAACAGGGTTTTCCTCATTTGAATATAATGGCCTGACGAAACTAAAAGGACTAATATATATATATATATATATACTGTATATATATATATATATATATATATACATATATATATATATATATATATATATATATATATATATATACTGTATATATATATATATATAGAGAGAGAGAGAGAGAGAGTTCTCGCCTGCCACTAAGGCAGTCCGGGTTTAAATCCCGTCCAGGGCTGAAATAATTTCAGTATCGCTGAGCTGCGGGTTATTACTCCAACTCTGGAGGTTGTCTATGGTAATATTTACACGCACATGGTGGTTGTTGCCAAAACAGGGGAATATATACGATTTATTATCTAGTACTATGTACGCCTTTTCTTGTTTCTACAATGTACAATGCATGAACTGAGTATGGAAACCCAGTATTTATGCATGGATTATTTATTTACAAAGATATATTTGTCCTATGCTGATTTTTCAGTTGGCAATGTTCGAGCAGGTGTTCAGCCGCTCGGTCCAGTTTGACCATATGACCTCAGACGCGCTTGGCCTAAATGACCGCTGTGAAGTCACACAATAGGAGGTCCCTTGGGAGTTATCTGAAGAAGTCGGGCGTTCTATCCTGTACTAATTGCGTGCGTGCGCGCGTGTGTACGCTAGACATCTAAAGTACTGAATATTCCTTTCAATCATATTGCAACAGATTGGGTGCCGATTTGCAATACCATTTTTCCTCCCACATCCTACCTCCAACCTCCATTTGAATGACTAGAATAAGGATTCGCTTACAGAAACCTAGACTTCTCTAAGAACATTTCATCAGTATGTCTAACATTCTTATGGGTTTAGAACAGGGGTTCTTAACCTTTTTTCTCCAATTCCCTACTTTTTAGTGAGCCAACTCTCCATTTCCCACCACAGCATCGGTCTTTGACAAATTCGATTTTAACCCATGCAGTGTTGACAATTCTAACACCAGAAACAAACAAAAAGAAACAAAAACACATCGATTAAAAAAAAAAAGACAGTGGTTCTTCTGTCCGACCGGCCATTCCCCACTTGGCAACTCCGCCATTCCCCACCAGTGGGGAATTATCCGCAGGTTAAGAACCACTTGTTTAGAATCTCTTAGTTCATCAATCATTCAACTTTGACATATATGACGGAAAGATACATTGATATTTGGAGATTTGAAATTTTGAATATTGTAACCTAAGTCGTTTTTACTACAACGGACTCTCAACGGTCGGCACTGATGAAACCCGTAGAAACCAATGTCATAACCCCTTTACCACTGCACCAACAAGCGAGTGTGGATGACCTGATTTTCTTATTTTTGGATATAGATAAGATATAAGCTTGACCGAATCGAATCTTCCAAATAATCACGAATCTCTTTTCTTATCAGAAGTTTATCTATTAAAGGCGATTGTTTTCTCTCTCTCTCTCTCTCTCTCTCTCTCTCTCTCTCTCTCTCTCTCTCTCTCTCTCTCTCTCTCTCTCTCTCTCTCTCTCTCTCTCTCTCTCTCTCTCTCTCTCTGTTTGTATGTGTGTGTATTTACCTAGGTGTATTTACCTAGTTTTATTATACGGAAAGTGAGCTATGCCCGTAGTGACCCGTCTTTGTATCTCTCAGCATCTAGTTTATTCTTAAATTATTGTATAGTTTTTGTACACACTGTTGCCTCATCCACTTTGTTCCAGATATCTAACACTCTGTGTGGGAAACTATTCTTTTTCAGATCTCTTCTATAACTATTCTTTTTGAGTTTCTTTTCATGTCCTCTTGTTTTTTTCTTATCCCACTTCAATAAAGCATCTCTGTCGAGAACTTCTATTCCTTTCATAATTCTGTAAATGGTCAGTAGATCTCCTCTTTCTCTTTTTTGTTCTGGGGT
>NC_134819.1:9455826-9458326 GCF_046742065.1 Oratosquilla oratoria
TTTCTCCAAATCTTGTTTGTTTTTCAGTTTGTTGTTTACAATTCTGTAAAATAGTTTTGGTTGATCTTTGCATTTTTCTATGACATCTTTTTCATATTTTCTCTTTTCCTCTCTGCACGTTTGTACATATTCATTTCTATAACAAGTATATATTTTCCATTTTTCAGGCCTTTTGTATTTTTTCCATCTGGTCCAAGCTTTGTCTCTTTTGTCTTTTAACTCCCTACAACTTTTGTTGTACCAGCACTTTACATATTCTTTTTCTTGTTTTTGTCTTGGGACATACTTTTCCACTCCTTTTTTTATAAATTTTTGTCAAAATATTCCATTTCTCTTCCACTGTTGTTTCTTCTTTGTATATTCCTTCCCAGTTTTCTTTTTGAAAGAATTCTCTTATTTTATCAAAGTTTGTTTTTTCATACATCATTCTTCCTTTTCTATATTGTTCATTTCTCTTCATGTATTTTTCCTCATTTAGTTCCAGTTCAATCAATATGTGGTCACTTTAACTTATTGGTGTTTTATATTCAATCTTTTCCACTCTTCTAGGTTCAGGTGTAATTATTAAGTCTAGTCTCGATGGTTCTTCTTCATTTCTATACCTAGTGTTCTCCTGTATCCACTGTGTCATTGTATGGTCAGTAATCATCCCAAGTAGAGCGTTTCCCCATGAGCCGTCTCCACCCTTTACTGTCATCTCTTCCCAGCAGATTTCTTTGCAATTAAAGTCGCCCATCATAACTATTCTTCCTCCATCTTCCATTATCTTATTTAATGTTATCTTTGTGTCCTCTAACATACTTTTATGTTCACTCTCTTCCCACGAGGCTGTTTTCGGAGGCACATAATTTATCACAAACTTTCTGCTCTTCTTATCTCTGTCTTCCACTTCGATCATAATCATCTCTACTGTATTCTTTCCATATGTAACACACCTCACGGTTATATCCTTCTTAGTCAGGAACATAACTCCACCCTCTTTCTTTGTCTCTCTGTTTCTAGTCCAATAATTATATGTATCATGTCCTACACTGTTGGGTGGTAGTGGACCTTTTAATTTTGTCTCTACAATTCCCATTATGTCCGGTTCTTTTTCCTTCAGATAATCATTCAGCTCATTCAACCCTGTTATTAATCCATCTATATTTGTGTAAGACACTCTTAGTTTTCTGCCACTTCCATTGTGTTCTCTGTTTCCTTTTGTTTTTCTCTAGTATGTCGAATTTCCTTACTTTCATATTCACTACTCTCCAATAGAATTTCTCTTTTTCTGACTCTGTTCTGGTCTCGTTTTTTTTTTTTCTTAGCTTCATGTCTTTTCTTTTTTTCCTCCTCTCCTCTTTATTCATTTCCCTTTTTATCCATACCTTTTTATATTGTTCACTTGTTGCTAGTTTCCCTGTTTTGGATAAGATATTCTCTGCCGTCGTTTGTGACCTGAATTTAATCTTAATTGGTCTGGTCTTATCTGTACTATACTTTCCGAGCCTAAACTTCTCTTCGATTTGTTTCATTATTTCTGGCTCACCTTCCTGAACTAAATCTAGTAAACTGCTTACTTTTTCATTTTCCTTTTTGATTCTTGTGGTTCTAGCTGGGTTATGTTTCTCTTCCATTCCTAATATAATCATACATTTCTTTTTATCTGCTAAGTATCATACTATATTCTCCTTCTGTCTCATCACTTTAATAACTGAGTCTTCAGTTTGTTCTTTCATTTGTTGTTTGATTATGTCAGTAAATGCAACTTTACTGTTTTCTTGGATTTTTTTTCCAACCCTCTTTGTTGTCCTTACTATTCCTCTTTAATTATTCATTCTCCTCTTTTACTTCTTTTAACTGTCTTTTTAATTCTTCAATTTCATTAGTTAAGTTTTTGTTCGCCTTCTCTAATTCTTCCAATTTTTCAACTCTTTGCGCAATGTTGGTTACGTTACCGAACCTATCCTCCCAATGTTCGATCATCTTATCAAGTTTCTCCTCTAGTCTTGTCAATCGGGGGAGGTTGGTATCCCCCCACCCTCTTTAAATCCCTGGAAACTATTATCATCACCTTCCACTGTGCTGCTCTTATCTATACTTCTAATCTTTACATTTTTGTTGATCCCGTCCTCTCCAAAGTCATCGTCTTCAGTTCGCCTCTTGTTTACAAATCTCCTGGCCTCCTGGACCATGTCTCTCTCTTCCTCATTTCCTTCCATTTCCCTCAATATCCCTTCCCTTCTCCTTCTCTATCATTTCCCCACTATTCCACGAGCAATCACCTTCACTATAAATACAAAAAGGCACTTCCTGGACGTTGAGATCCACGTAGATTTTCCTTTTTCCTCGGAACACCAATTCTCGCCGTCCATTCGATGAAAGGGTGTGTGTGTGTGTGTGTGTGTGTGTGTGTGTGTGTGTGTGTGTGTGTGTGTGTGTGTGTGTGTGTGTGTGTGTGTGTGTGTGTGTGTGTGTGTGTGTGTGTGTGTGTGTGTGTGTGTGTGCGCGCGCGCGATTC
>NC_134819.1:9463326-9620826 GCF_046742065.1 Oratosquilla oratoria
GCGTGCGTGTATATCAAATCAGCCATGCTGAGTCCACTGCTGAACAAAAGCCTCCTTCATAGCATTCCATGATTCACACGACCGTGCCATCCTCTGCCACGTCACTCCTTCAAACTTCTCGATCTCGTCTCTCCACCTTCTGTCTGGTCTCCCTCTTCCACGCTTCCTATCTCGCGGCGTCCACTCAGTAACACACTTGCTCCATCGCTCATCAGTCGTTCGCACCAACTTACCTGCCCAATTCCACTTCCTCTCTTTTACTGCCTCCACAATATCTTTCACTCTAGTCTGCTCTCTCACCCAACTTGCTCTCTTTCGGTCTCTCAGTATTATTCCCATCATTGATCTCTCCATTCCCCTCTATGCAGTCCTTAGCTTTGTTTCCATCGCCCTCGTCAGCTTCCAAGTCTCACACCCGTAAATCATTGCTAGTAGAATGCATTGATTGTAAACTTTACGTTTCAAACATAAAGGTAGAGAGCTTCTTGGGATTTTATTATACTTACCAAACACTTTCCAACCAATAGTAATGCGTCTTTTTCATTTCATTATCGTGATCTTTCGTCACTTTCACCATCTGGCCTAAATAATTATACTCTTCAACTTCCTCAAGACTCCCATCATCAATTACAATTTCTTTGCTTTGAAATTTTGTGTTGAACATTACCTTGGTTTTACTCTTATTCATTTTTAAACCTACTTTGAGACTCTTTGTTTAGATCGCTCAGCATATCTTGCAAGTCTTCTGCTCTTTCTGAAATAAGAATGATGTCATCCGCAAATCTTAGGTGGTTCAAATATTCGCCATTAATCTTCAAACCTTTCTTTTCCTAACTTAACCTTCTGAAAATGTCTTCTAAACAAGCTGTAAATAGTTTGGGTGAAATTGTATCGCCTTGCCGTACTCCTTTCTCGATCTTGATATTTTCTATATCTTTATGTAGTCGAACTATAGCGGTACCTTTCGCATAAATATTTTCTAAAACTCTTACGATCTTTTCGTTTGTACCCTGTATGAAGAGCGAGTTTAGTATTGCTATTTGTTCAACCGAGTCAAAGGCCTTCTCGTAATCTACAAAAGCTAAACACAGAGGTATATTGTATTCTGTCGTTTTCTCGATTAGTTGGTTTATCGCCTGCAAATGGTCTAGAGTTGAATATCCGCTTCTAAAGCCTGCCTGTTCTCTCGGTTGTTTCCATCTAAAATTTAACTTAGTCTATTTGTAAGGATCTTGGAAAATACTTTATATACGTTTGATAGCAAGCTTATCGGTCGATATATACTAAGGTCCTTCTGGTCTCATTTTTTATGAAGCAAAATAACTATAGCATTGCACCACGCACCAGGAACGCTTTCTTGACGTAAGCACTGGGTGTACAAATCAGTTAATTTAATATGAGCTATTTTACCTGCGTCTTTCAACAGATCTATTGATATACCACCTCCCCCTAGTGCTTTTCCACGTTTCATAGTTTTTAGAGCAAATTCTACTTCTTCCTTTGTAACCTCTGGTACACTACTAACGTCTACATATGAACTAACTGACTCAACTACGGTCTTCGACGAGTAAAGCTCTTGGTAAAATCTTCTACTCTTTTTACCATTTTGTCTCTACATTTAATTATTTCTCCGTTTCTATCTTTCAAACATATCATTTGCTGTCTTCCTAAAGCATGTCTACGCTCGGTCACTTTAATACTTTCACCTTTCCGAATAGTTTCCTCTATTTCATCCATGTTTCTCTTTCTTTTCTCTAATCTCTGTCCTTTGTTGATAAACTTGTTTAGTTCTACTTTTTCTATTTCGTCTCTCCTGCTTTTAACATACATGGTCCTTCTTCTTTTAATCGGGTCATTTGTAGGTTTGGAGTATTTCTTTTTTCTAATATCTTTTGTACTTCCTACTTTCTCTGCTGATTCCTTAATGATATTCACCAAATTCAAATTAATATCTTCCACGCTGTCCTCGTTAGTTCTTAGAGCTTCGAATCTATTTTTGATTTCTAACTGAAATTTCTTATCATCATCCTCAACCTTTGCGAGGCTTATTATATATATATACATATATATATATATATATATATGTATATATATATATATATATATATATATATATATATGCAGAAGAAATCACTTGAATGCGTGATTCTAGTATGCAGAAAAAACACTAGGAAAATAACAAAAAGGAGACCGAGCGCTTTCGTCTATCCAAACAAAATGTCTGAATAGACGAAAGCGCTCGCTATCCTTTCTGTTATTTTCCTAGTGGTTTTTCTGCATATATATATATATATATATATATATATATATATATATATATATATATACATATATATGTATATGTGTGTGTGTGTGTGTGTGTGTGTGTGTGTGTGTGTGTGTGTGTGTGTGTGTGTGTGTGTGTGTGTGTGTGTGTATGTGTGTGTGTGTGTGTGTGTGTGTGTGTGTGTGTGTGTGTGTGTGTGTGTGTGTGTGTGTGTGTGTGTGTGTGTGTGTGTGTGTGTGTGTGTGTGTGTGTGTGTGTGTGTGTATTCACCTAGTTGTATTATACGGGGAGGGGAGCTATGCTCGTGTGACCCGTCTCTGTAGCTCGCAACATCTAGTTTGTTCTTAAATTCTTGCATGGTGTTTGTACACACTATTGTTTCGTCCAATTTGTTCCAGATATCTACCACTCTGTATGGAAAGTTTTTTTTTTCATATCTCTTCTATAACTGTCCTTTTTTAGTTTCTTTTCATGTCCCCTTGTTTTTCTTCTATTCCACTTTAATAGATATTTTCTGTCAAGGACTGTCATGCCTTTCATGATTCTGCAAATGGCCAATAAACCGCCTCTTTCTCTTCTTTGTTCCAGGTTTGGCAGTTCCAATTTAGACAATCTTTGCTCGAATTTTAATTTTGAAAGTGTTGGGCCCATCTTTGTCGTTGCTCTCTGGATTCTTTCTATTTTCCTAATATTCTTTTTTTTGTACTGGGTGCCCATAGTGTCGCTGCGTACTTCAGTCTTAGCCTTATCAGTGTGATTAGTATTTTTTTACCATCACCTCATCCAAGATGTGTGTATGTGGAGGGGGGTGTGTGTGCGCGCGCGCGAACGTGTGTATCTAATACCTAGATGTAGATGTGTGTGTGTGTATAAGATTTCTACCGACAGCTCCTAAAGGATTCTTCTTCTTTATCTTGTTTTTCTTGGTGTTTTACTGTAGATCTCGTTTTCTAGTATTCTTTCGTTTCATTCGCATTTGAATAACATTTCTTCATGTTTCATAAATTGTTTTCTTGTTTACATAGAGAGAGGATAGGATGTATGCTGTTCTTTTGTGGGAGCAAATATGGTATCACTAGTTTAAATTGTCATATTGTAGGTCTACAGGTTCCCCCGTGGCTAAGACTGACACTCTAATGTAACCAAATAAACATAATTAGATAAAATGGAATGAAATAGGATAAGATAACAAAAGGAGGAACAATATATGAAGTGATGAGAAGTTATTGACAGAGAGAGATAGATAGAGCGAGAGAGAGAGAGAGAGAGAGAGAGAGAGAGAGAGAGAGAGAGAGAGAGGGAGGGAGGGAGAGAGAGAGAGAGGGAGGGAGGGAGAGAGAGAGAGAGAGGGGGGGGGAGGGATGAGAGAGAGAGAGAGAGAGAGAGAGAGAGAGGAGGTCTGGGCCTTTGTCGCTCCTCACACTTGACGTCGAAACTGCAATTTCGAACTAACTCCGAACTTCGCGCGACTTCGCGACGACTTTGTGGCAGGGTGGGGGCAGGGAGGGGGGGGGCGTGAAGGAACCGGCTTGGTGTTCGGTTTCAGTATCAGGACGAGAAAGAATGCTGCAATGTGCTCTATCATTATTTTGTATATTTTATTTTGTTACAGGTGAATAGGATGATATATAGAAATAAACAAAAATATAGACATATAGACAGGTGGACAGAAATATAACTACAACTATATATGTATATATTTATATATATATATATGTATATATATATATATATATATATATATATATATATATATATATATATATGCTCACTATAAACCCAATATCGGAGAAATAATATCGGAAGTACAGGAAAAATGTATATTTCGACTACTATCTGTAGTCCTCTTCAGCAGAAAGAAGAGGACTACAGATAGTAGTCGAAATGTACATTTTTCATGTACTTCCGATATTATTTCTCCGATAGTGGGTTTATAGTAAACATTTACAAATGTGTTATAACATACCAGTTTCCATATATATATGTATATATATATATATATATATATATATATATATATATATATATATATATATAGATATATAGATATATTGATAGATGTGTGTGTGTGTGTGTGTGTGTGTGTGTGTGTGTGTATTACACACACACACACACACACATACTAAAGAAAGTAAATACAGAAAAAGACAGTGAATCACTATAAAGAAACTTGGACAAAGTCTGGGAATGGAGCCAAAAGTGGGAAGTTAACTCAACATTAAGAATTGTTGTATAATGGAGTGTGGGAAAAGTAATAATATATATATATATATAAAATAGAATATCAGGGCAATAAAAATTTGGTACAAAGGAAGTAAAATAAGTGAGCTCGAAAATGGACCTAGGAGTAATTATCAACAAAGACATATCACCAGACAAGCATATTAACAAAATAGTCGGAGAAACCTACAATCTACTAAGATCAATAAAGATGGCCTTTAACTACTTGGATGAGGTAATGGTAAAGAAAATATTAGTCACACTGATAAGACCAAGATTGGAGTATGCTGCGACAATATGGACATCCAGCACAAGAAGAAAATAAAAGAATATAAAGAAATTAGAAAGAATTCAAAGAGCACAACAAAGATGGCACCAACACTTTGAAAATTGACATACGAACAAAGATTGTCCAAACCAGAACTACCAACCCTGGAACAAAGAAGAGAAAGAGGAGATCTACTGGCCATTATTCAGAATCATGAAAAGCATGGAAGTCCTTGACAGAGAAGATTTATTAAAATGGGATAAAATAAAAATAAGAGGATATGAAAATAAACTCAAAAAGGATAGTTATAGAAGAGATCTGTAAAAGAATAGTTTCCCACACAGAGTGGTAGATATCTGGAATAAATTGGACGAGGCAACAGAGTGTGCAAAAATTATACAAGAATTTAAGAACAAACTAGATGGTGAAGGATACAAAGATGGGCTCCCCTCCCGCATAATACAACTAGGTAAATACTAGGTAAAACACACACACACACACACACACACACACACACACACACACACACACACACACACACACACACACACACACACACACACACATCTAGAGAATTATGAGAGGTGTGGAAGTCCTTGATAGAGATGACTTATTAAATTAGGATAAAAGAAACACAAGAGGACATGGAAGGAAACTAAAAAAAGACAGCTATAGAAGAGACCTGAAAAAACAACTTTCCCCTCAGAGTGGTGGATGTATGGAACATACTAGACGAAACAATAGTGTGTGCAAAAACAATACAAGAATTTAAGAGCAAATTAGATATTGCGAGATACGAACGTAGCTCCCCTTCCCGTAAGATACAACTAGGTAAATACACACACACACACACACACACACACAGAGAGAGAGAGAGAGAGAGAGAGAGAGAGAGAGAGAGAGAGAGAGAGAAATCATACCCTTTACTACCTATAAGTTATTATGTACGCCGAGTGACTTTGTTACCCCCGTTACTTCCGTTGTTGTTACTGTTTACTACTCCGTCTACTGTTCCCTTCTATGATCCCCTTTTACACTCAACTTTATTTTCATCACTGTCTTTATGTAATTTAGTCACTCACAATATATATATATATAATATATATATATTTTTTTTTTTTTTTTTTTTTTTTTGAAAACCTTTTGCTTCCGATCACCTAACTTAGTCAAGTTCCACTACTCTCTTCAATATGGGGAATTCTTTATTTTCTTCACTAGTTCTTCTATAACGTTATTGTCTTAGGTACACCAGAGGACTCCCCCACCCCCGGGATCCTCAATTTGATCACTGGGTCAGTTCGCATTGACGTCATGATTTCTTTAGTCCAATGCTCTTTACTCTTACATCTAAGTGCCTCCCCTAAGGGTGTGACTTTACTCCCATGAACCAATTGAATTTTCTCCTCCTCCACCCTTTCTCCAATCAGAAAGACTGTTACAAACGCCGTAAACAATAATGCTTATTCAGGCAATCTCGAAATCAATACATCATTGGCTTAGTTTACATAATGTTATATCAGCATAATACAACAATGAAATTAGGTCCCTAGCGGTTGTTTGTAAACTTTAAACGAGGAGCGAGATTATGCAACGCCTTCGCTTAGATTGTTTTAAAAAAACATCTAACTCATAAAAAGTAAATTCTCGACACCTACCGTTCTATCTACCCTACTTCTACCTTTATCTATCAGCCTCTTACAGACTTCCACCTTATAATACTGAATGTTTTCAAAATATTTCCAAAATAAAAAACCAAAGACAGACAGATGGTGTCTAAGCACAACCATTATTCCGCACTCTCCAGAGGTGATGGTACACTAGGCTAGCATGTTACTTGATTTTGCTACTTTGAGTTGAAACGACTTCGATTAAAATATTCTAAACTTTCGTAAGAATACTTCAACCATGTATCTAACATTCGAAGAAGTTTAACTTCTTTTAGTTCCCCGTTCAGCTTCTCACTGTATGACGCAAGAACAACGTGACTTTTGAAAATTTGAAGAACTAAAGATCGTCACCAAAGTTGTTTCTACTCAAACCAAGTAGCAAAACAAATAGCATGCCTAGTGTGCCGCCACTTTAGCACAAATTAGCGCGACCAGGTGGTTACTTGTAGCACCGTAGCACAGTGTGTGTTGAAGCACGTAGCTTCGTGTGTATTGAATACCTCCACGCGTTCAATTCGCACCCCTGAAGTTTGAGTCTTGAACACAATACGTCGAGGATGACGTCACCATGGTTTTGGATCATGTTACCCTTGAGTGTGTGTGTGTGTGTGTGTGTGTGTGTGTGTGTGTGTGTGTGTGTGTGTGTGTGTGTGTGAGAGAGAGAGAGAGAGAGAGATTCACCATGGTCTTGGATCACGTGTTGGACTAGTGATCGACAGCAATTTCCCTCCCGATAGAGAGCTTAGAGCTCATAATGACCGATCTATGGGTAATGCTGACCCTACACGCACGCACACACACACACACACACACACACACATACACAACTTCCCGCCCACGAGAGTTAGAGTAATAACTTAGCCGGCTGTCCCGCGTCTTTTGTTGTCATCAAAAGGTGCATTCAATATTGTCCCCAAGAGCGGGTTCCCCGCTTGTCCGTCACGCCTCCAACCTTGTCGCCATGAAACTTTCACTTTTTTTTTAATAACCAATTCGCTACCTGGTAGTGGAGTGCGCCACGGAGATGAATAAAATCTCTTGACGTCAACCTGAATAAATTAATAAAAGACCACCCTGCTAGGAAGGAGTCAGAACGTCGAAGTTGACACTGTGGCTGTCAGGAAGCATGATCCTCATGTATGGAAGACTTTCAGATAGAAATTGAAATGTAGACATGTCATGTGTACATGTCATATGTACACTTACTTTCATAAGAATTAGAAAGGGAATGAAAGTGTGGCATTCCAGGACCAAGTTAGAACAGGATAAGGGCAGTTCACTTCAGAAAGGTTCCAATTTGCTTTATGTTGTGCTAGTTTGAGTTAGGTAGTGGAACACTAAGCATTTCTCGCTAACATGCTATTTGCTTTCGCTACTTCGTTTGAGTACAAACGACTTTGGTTACGATATTTTAATTTTCAAATTTCCAAATGTCAAATTACTCTTGCGTCATATAGTAAGAAGCTGAATGACGAACTAAGAGAAATTAAAGCTAGAATACAAATGTTAGACAGATGTTCTTACGGAATTCTACAATATTGTAACCGAAGTCGTTTCTACTTAAACGAAGTAGCAGAGGCAAGTAGCATGCTAGCCTAGTGTGCCGCCACATTAATTGTCCCACAGTAGGCCACAAAATGTTTGGGTCATTATCAACCCTCTGCTATATAGACGGGTAAATGTCACCCAACACGAATTGAACTCCATTCAGATCCAAGTGCGCCCTCCACCCGTATCAGGTCGCATAAGGTAAACCACATCATATGAGTAGTGTATATATTTTTTTCTTAGTGGAACAGGAGATTGTGTAGGAGTTTGGTTTCAATATGATCGTGCGAAATATGAGGAACATTTATTACCCACCTCCCCTTTTTTGTAGTGCTATAGTCTTATTCTTCGGGTAAATATGATTTTGTGGAGAAGATATTATCATTACTGGTTTGTTTTCGGCTCTGTATCGAATTTTCCTCGTTTTGTGATCGTCTGGGATAAAAAAAAGATCCAGGACATCTTTCATACGTCTGACAACCAGGTATTTTGTTTACTGCCGTTGAGCAGTCGATATAGGAGAAGTGGTTGTGTACTGTCGAAGAGGTGTATAAACTGTAACAAAGAAAGAAAGTAGATTGTGTTTGAGTGGTGCATTATTTTCGGAAAACGCTGTGAATAGTATTGAGCAAACTGTATTTTACATCGATTGGTCTGTTGGAAATATGTGATGAAAAACAACGACAAAATGGACCTTGGGTTACCTTAATAAGAGAAAATAATTAAATAAAATAACTTTTATGGTTCGTAACCATAACGGCTTTGGTGAAAACCTTTGCTGTAATATGAGAAAGCAAGAAAAGATTAGAAAACAAAACCCACGAAATAATTCGTGATTTATAAATCGAGAATAAAGTGCTAAACAAACTGATAATGTAAACAATAGCAGTTGAAATGGTTGAAATGCGGAAGCCGAATTTGCATTTTGTAATATTAGCATCACCACATAACCGAAAGAGAGGCAGTACTTTGTAAAATTGTGTTCACTTTTCTAATTTGTTTTAGGAGGGGAGGAGATCTAATGTGATACAAATATTCAGTTTATGCCTAGCTCACCAACATCCCAAACTGGTTACTCAAAGAAGTGTTTAATTTGCCTGACTCATGCCATTTTCCGAACTTCCGTTGGATATATGCATGATTAGCAGGATTTATTACAGTTGATTACAGTTGACGTTTTACTGGAAGAGGCCTTATGTGGCCTGTGACTCCAGTGTGGCAGCCTGATTTCTAGTATGATGTTGGTGCTGGCCGCGTGCAGTGTTAATTTGTGCTCTATAATTATATATTTGCTCTAGTCCCTCCCAGAATTTGTCTAGCCTTGCCACAAAACTTTTGACCGTGTCTGCATTTACCACCCATTCTGGCAGCTCATTCCAATTATTAATGACTGTTATTAAAGGAGTACTTTCTCATGTCCAACCTTCTCTTGGCTTAAATATTTTCCGACTATTTCCCCTTGTACTGGACCCCTCTCTAAATTCAAAGAGACCCTCAGTGCAGTTTCTGTCATATACACCAGTGACGATTTTGTATGTCTCAATTTGATCCCCCCGGGATCTCCTGTACGCCAAGGTGGGCAAGTTCAACTTCCTCAGTCTCTCTTCGTACGATAACTCGTTGAGGGATGGCAATAATTTAGTTGCTATCCGCTGTACATTCTCCACAGCATCCAAATCCTTCAACAGATGGGGACACCACACTGGGTTGGCATACTCCAAGTGTGGCCTTACAAGAGCCGTGTACAGAGGCTTAATGTTTGGTTCTAAATGTTGAAAGGTCCTGATCAGCCCTACTAACATATTGGCTTTATTGATTTTTTCTGCCAAGTGGCTGGAGAAATTTTGTTTGTCATCTATGATCACCCCTATGTCTTTTTCATTTCCTGTTTTACTAGTAAAGCAATCATTATCAGTGTAGCAGTTGGACTAGAATGAATATCTCTACACCAAGAGATAGTCTGCTGTAATAGGATTGTTTTTTCCCATTTCCAGAAGTGTTGTAACAGAACAAGACTCAAGAGTGATATGCTTAAAATTTAGTACTTTGAGAGATAAAGAGAAATACAAAAGTCATATCAAGCCTCTATATTCAGAAGTGGGATATTTTTGTTGGCCATTAGCCCTTCCAAACGATGATGATATGATGCCTATGTAGCTGTAGGCATCATGGACATGGGGTGTGAGTCAATTCACCTGGTCAACTCACCTAGTAGGGCCATGTCACCCTAAGTCCAGCCAGTCTGGATCAGAGAGGGACAGGCCCAAGAGTCCAAGACAGATACTCCAGTCAGGCTACACAGGCAGTACTACTATTACATGTTTATAAAATGACTGGTTGGGTGCATCTTTCAGTGGTGATTATTCTATAAATTTAACAGAATAAGAGAAAAGCACAAGAAGTGGGAGACGAAGGAGACAAGTGGCCAGCACAAGGCCATTCCCCCCCCCCAGCTTAAATAGTTCAGTGATACACTTGACATTTTGATTACATCCTCATCCACATGATGTGCACAGAGTATGATCACATGACGCCCACGGTGCTACCCGTATCAGTGGGTGGTACAAATGACACAATTATGATGGCATCACTTCAATGTAAAAAACAAACAAACATACTGGGATAAAAGATTAGAATGAGAACAATTCTTCACCCAAAAAGGACTTCAATCTGGACTTGAACACAGGGAGGCTAGGAGCATCAACAATATTTAGAGGCAATGCATTCCACTTCTGGATAATTTGACAAGGGAAGAATTGCCTACGAACCTCCAAATGAGAATGTTGCATTTGTATCTTAAACCTATGGCCTCTAGTGCCAACATCAGGAGACAAGGTGAAGATGTCATTAGGAGAGATGATGGAAAGATCATGAAAGATGTGGTAACAGTATATGAGATCTTGTCGGAACAACCTGCCTTTCACAAAGAACAAACTCAGGAAGGAAGATCAGATAATCCTTTAATCTGTTTTGTCCACCTGTGCGGACTCTAATAGATTGCTTTGGCCCAAATACCCTAGATTCCATAAAGGAGAAGCAAAGTCCAAGAAAGGTCAAACATCAGAGATGAAAAGAGAAGACATGAATTTGGCTGAGCGGGTGACTGTAGATTTAAAGAGATTAGTGCCAATACCCCCAGCTTCAATTTCCTATCAGCTATAATTCCTAAATTGGTAAATGTTCATTAGTGTACATGAACACAATATAACGTTAGAAAATTAATTATTAATTTGGTGTTTTAGATACTTGGGTGTGAATGTGTTAGGAAAGGGTGGAGTAGAGGTGGAGGTAGAATGTAGATTGAGAGAAGCGAGTAAATGCCCTGGTGGATTAAAAAGTGTAATGAGAAATAGACATTTGGGAATGGATGCTAAGAGGAGATTGTATTTACCTAGTTGTATTATACGGGAAGGGAGCTATGCTTGTGATGACCCATCTTTGTATCTTTCAGCATCAAGTTTATTCTTAAAATCGTGAATAGTATTTGCACACACTGTTTTTTCATCTAAGTTATTCCATATATCCAACATTCTGTGTGGGAAGCTATTCTTTTTCCTATCTCCTCTATAGTTGTCCTTTTTTAGTTTCTTTTCATGACCTCTTGTTTTTCCATTGTCATTTTTTAGTAAATCTTTTCTGTCAAGGATTTCCATTCCTTTCATGATTCTATATATAGTCAGTAGATCACCTCTCTCTCTTCTTTGCTCTAGTGTAGGTAGTTCTAGTTTCAATAATCTTTTCGTATGTTAATTTGGAAAGAGCTGGTGCCAACTTTGTTGTTGCTCTCTGTATTCTTTCTAGTTTCCTTATATTCTTTTTAGTACTGGGTGTCCATAGTGTCGCTGCATATTCCAGTTTTGGTCTAATCAATGTGACTAATATATTTTTTATCATTTCTTCATCCAAGTATTCAAATGCCACTTTCATTGACCTTAGTAGGTTGTATGTTTCACCTACTATTTTGTTTATATGTCTGTCCGGTGTCATGTCATTGCTGATTATCACTCCAAGGTCCCTTTCCAAGTGCACTTTTTTTATTTCATTTTCACCAATTTTGTAATTTTTTGAAATTCTGTTTTTGCTTTTACCAAACTCCATTATGCTACACTTCTTGATATTAAAATTCACCTCCCACTTTTGAGTCCATTTCCAGATTGTGTCCAGGTCTGATTGTAATGAGTCACAGTCCTCATTTGTTGATATTTTCTTTAATATTTTTGCATCATCTGCAAAGAAATTCATATAACATTCAACTCCTTCGTCCATGTCATTTACGTATATGGCAAACATGATTGGAGCCAGTACTGACCCTTATGGAACACCACTTATCATTTCTTCCCATTTCAAGTATTTGTCTCTAATTACTACCCTCATTTTTCTCTCAGTCAGGAAGTTTTCCATCCATTTTAATAAATTACCTGCAATGCCACCAATTGATTCTAATTTTCCTATTAATTTTTTGTGTGGTACTTTGTCAAATGCCTTTTGTAGATCTAGATAGGCACAGTCTAACCATCCATCTCTCTCATCTATTATATCTATTATTCTCGAATAGAAGCAGATTAGATTTGTTGTACATGATCTTCCTTGTTTAAATCCAAATTGGTTTGAGTTTAGTATAGATTTTTCTTCCAGATGTTTATACCATCTACTTTTAACCCCTTCCATACGGTGCTGCACACGTAGGCGTCATGGGGAGCGAGTGTATTCGCGAGGCTGCCATATCGGCGTCTTGATTATATTTATTGTAGTCGCCCCTCCATAATGACATTCTTTCTAATTCTTTTGTAGTCGCATTTTCTATGGTTATCAAAATTCACGGGTGAAGAGAGAACGATCGATATAAGCGGTGACTATATTTTATGATGCTAGTATTATTACGACACGTCGTACGGCTGGCATTGGCTGCTGCCACCGAGATCTAAGTCCATGACGCCTACGTGTGCGGCACCGTATGGAAGGGGTTAATCACTTTTTCATATATTTTAGCTACTGTGCTTGTTAGGGAGACTGGTCTGTAGTTAGTTGGATCTTCCTTACTCCCTCCTTTATATATTGGTACAATGTTTGCATTTTCCAGTCTTGTGGTACTTTTCTTTCTTTGATCGAGTATTTTATTATAGTGTGTATTTTAGCTGTTCCTCCACGCATTCCTTCAGTATCCAATTTGCAATTCCATCCGGACCATGCAATTTTCTAACATCTAGGTTTTTTATTTGGTCACTGATTTCCTTTTTTGTTACAGTTATTTACTTCATTGGGGGGCATTTCTGTTTCTCTATTCCTTCACAGTTAGGTGAGTTCTCAATTATGAAAACCGATTTGAAGTGGTTACTCATGACTTCTGCCATTTCTTGTTCTTTTGTGTATTCATGACTTCCTTGGTGTAGTTTTTTTTTTTTTCAGTTTACCATTCACATATCTGTAAAATAGCTTTGGCTGATCCTTGCATTTTTCTATAATTTCCTTTTCATAATTTTTCTTTTCCTCCCTGAGTATTTTTATATAATCGTTTCTTAGTTTGATGTATGTTTGCCATTTGCTCTTTTTTTCTTTTTTCTTTTCTTTTTTCTTTTTTTTCCAGGCTTTGTCTCTTTTATCCTTGGCTTCACTACATTTTTTGTTGTACCAGTTTTTTATGTATATTCTTGCTTTTGTTGTGGAACATATTTGATCACACCCACATTACAAATTTCCTTTAGTATATTCCATTTCTCTTCCATCCTTGTTTCTTCACTAAGGAATTTTTCGAAAAAATTCTTTAGGTTTCTCAAAATTCATTTTGCTATACATTGGTCCTCCTATTCTATGTTTCTCATTTCTTCTTAGGAACATTTGCCCTTTTAATTTGAATTCTATTAGTACATGGTCACTCTTTCCTAATGGTGTTTTGTATTCTATTCTGTCTACAATTTCGGGTTCCTATGTGAGTACTAAATCCAGTCTCGAAGGTTCCTCATTGTTTATGTATCTGGAATTTTCCTTTATCCATTGGGTCAATGTGTATTCAATGGTCATATGAAGTAGCATGCTGCCCCATATGTCCTCTCCACTCCTCACTGTCAATTCTTCCCAACAAATTTCTTTGGAATTAAAATCACCCATAACTACTGTATTTCCTCTTTCAGTATATCAGTTAGTTCATGTTTCATATCTTCTAACAATTTGGAATTATCATGTTCTGTCCAGGCTTGTGTTTTAGGGGGCACATACACTACTATAAATTTTCTACTTTTCATGTGGTTGTTTTCTGTCTTTATCATGAATGACTCTACATTATTTCTTCTTTCTGTTATCTTTGTCACATTTAAGTCTTTTTTGGTCAGAAATAGTACTCCCCCCTCCTTGTATGAAGGAGTGATTGTGCCGACAACACTGTATGGGGCAGAAACATGGAACATAAGAGAGGAAGAGAGGAGTTTGAATGTATTTACCTAGTTGTATTTTATGGGAAGGGGAGCTATGCTCACGGTGTCCCCACTTCATATCTCATTTTATGTAGACTGTTTTTAAATTCATGTATTGTTTTTGCACACACCACTTTCTCATCTAATTTGTTCCAAATGTCTATGTGTTTGATGTGAGACGTCTGAGAAGTATGATAGGAGTTACTAGGCAGGATAGTGAGAAATGAGGAGGAGAACAGGGGTGGAAGGGAGTTGAGAGGTAGGGTGGATGATAGAGTATTGGAATGGTTTGGACACATAGAAAGAATGAGTAAAGATTAGTAAAAAAGGTGTGGAGGGAGTGAACATGAGGGGTCAACCTTGGATGAGATGGATGGATGGATAGGGGTAAAAGGGACTATGGGCAAGAGGGGAATGTCTGTTGAGGAAGGACGAGAGAGGACAGAAGACAGGGATGTATGGATGATGTTGTGATGCATGAGGTGGAATGGGTGGGGGATGGGAGTGAGGGAGTATGAATGAGAAATAATTTGACACAACCCAAAGGGATTTCCCCCTGTCTTCAACTTTTCTGCATGAGGGGACGGTCACTGATTTGATGAAGCGGCCTTGCTGTGGATGGGCTGTGTCTTGTGACACTGCTTCTGACCCAGGGCACTGGGTGAGATGCAGGGATGAACCCATCATCCAGGAGGTGCCAAGATAAGAGGGTGGAGTGTGATGGGGATGGAATGGGTGGGAGTGGTTTTATGCCCCCTTTTTTTTTTTTTACTTCCCTTATAAGGGGGAAAAAGCCTTTGGTACAAATATGTATATACTAATATTCAGAATGATTAGAGTCCTGTGTGATCTATCAATTATTTTAGTATTGAGATGATAGTTTGACATTTTATTGACAAAATTATAAGTCCCAGGATTATGTCAGTATGACTAATCATAGTGCAGTTCCATTTTGGATAAAGATGTGCAGGCACAAACTGGATTAATGAGTTGTTATATTTCTTGAGCTGTAGGGTGCACAACAGTACTTTGATTTCTTGGTAGGGTTGAGCCAAAATTATGCTCTCCCATAAATTTGTTTATTTATTTTTTTATCCACTTGTTTACTGTCAAATAGCCATTAAATTTGGTGGAATTCATGTGTAAAGGGAAACCCTTTCAAAACCTGTTACTCGTATAATAATGGATCACATTGTGCGGAAATGACAACTGATACATGTTGTGGGAAAACCTGTTTTACTTTGGTAGAGTGAAAGGATGTTAGTCATTCTCAGTATAGTGGTGTTCTCAGCTGGGTGCACACCCAAAAAATTGGACTTAAGTGTATATTTATGGAAAGATTGTGTAGAAATTAGTTGTTTTATGAAACAGCATCAGTACAAGTGGAAGTTGAGCAGTTACACTGAAATGCTGAAACTGAAAGTGGTACATGTTCATGGAAGATTGTTTTTTCAGAGTTTATTTTTGGAACAGCTTAAGTTTTTGAGACAAAATGTTTGATAGTCTGATGGTCCAGTTAAAAACACAGACAAATAAAGTTACAGAAAATTTAAGTCACTCACAAACATTATCCAAATTATCAGGCAACCTCTCAGCATCAACGGCTAGCCTCTCCTCAATCAAGGAACAGACCTCCAAAGTATCCTCAAACTTTGTGTCATCCCTCAGATCGCAATCATCTAAAGTTTCCCAGCTTCTGTGGCATACAGAGGCAGGTACTGAAGAAAAAAATGTGAAACCAAAGCAGAAATCCCAGCCATCTTTGTTGGAACAATTAAAGTGGCCAGTTCTTATCAACAATGAGACTCATTGGCTGCCATATATTAATAATGATGGGGATAAGGAGGAAGAGGACATTGTGGATAGATTTATAAGAGTTATTCAGAGTGAAGACCGAGATGAAAATCCAGAATCCACATTTTATAACCATCCTTCTCGGGTAATTATCACTATAAAAATGAGGAAATACAATTAGTACATTACATAACTATACAGTAAGCTATACTTTTTATGGTTTATGAAGAATTTAAACTTTTTATAGTGTGAATGTGAACACTGGTAGACATAATTACTATATTATTATTTTATTTATTTATATGTTTATTTTTCTGGCTGTCATCAGGCTGTTTTATTTATGTGTGGGATTAAATGTACCAGCATCTTGATATACAAAAGGCTAGAAGAGTAAAGTAAATGAAATATGGTTGAAACTGACATGTGTTTGTAGACAGTTTACTAAATTGAAGGTAAAATGCATCAGTAACTATTGCCTCAGGTCTATCCTGCAGGACACTCATGGCTCCTGGATAATATACGACACATCCATGTCATTTAAACAACACATCACAAACATAAAAAATAAATGCACACCTAGACTCAACGCACTTGAATCAATTGCTCGAACAACAGTTGGACAAAACAAAGAAACTAATACTACAATATACAAACAATGCATACACTCAGTGATGAATTATGAGAGTTCAGCATGGGCACCTAATCTCAGTGAGACACACCTCAACACCCTTCAGACCATACAAAACAAAGCCTTAAAAACAATTACAGGCTGCACATGTACAACACCTACAGACCACCTACACTATGAAACAAAAGTCTTCAAAGTCAAAGATCACCTTGACATGAGAGGCACACATATGAAAATTATGGTTTAATAAATTCATTGATTAACGTTCGAGAACTTACCGGTCACAGTTTTCAACCTGGTTGGGTTCTCAAACAGTGGTGTTAGAAATCAGAAGATTAAGGCCTTGCCATTGAACTTTGAAGATGTAGATCCCTTGCTTTGATGTTTCTAGTCGAGATGTCTGTTAGGCACCAGAGCTCTGGGTTGTCTATCACAACTGTTAGTGCGGACAGTGTATTCGGCGCGTCTCTTACGAGTTCGAAAAGCTCAAAAGGCCATGGGTTAATATTGACTTTTTAAGTAAATTCTCAAAAGTTCAATCCCCGATTTATTAAACCAATATTTATTACATAAAAGGAGATTTAACAAGTAAATAAAAGAGGAGGGGAGTTATATCGTATCTTATTTAAAGTTAGGTGCGGTTTGAAGCTTCAGGAAATGCTCCTGATTTGTAATATGTAAACAACAATGCCTTGAGGGAAAGTTTCCCGAACGAAAAGGTAGGCACTAATAAAGATTCCCAATAATAAGGAAGACGGCTATTTAGATAGGTAACAATTACCACACACAAACACTTGTTGCAGCCTCTACAAACACAGCACACCCACTACACTACATAGCAAAATACCCACACACACCAAGAAATGTAAAGAAAAACACCCAAATACCTATATCATACACAAATACTTTCTTCTCTTCCTCCAAAACCACCAAATACCAGCCTCCAGAAACAAATTCATAATTACATCACTCACTGCTCCATTAACACACTAAAAGACAACACATTGCTGCATGCCAGACCCCCTGATGTCCATCCCTCTGAATTCTCTCTCCCACGAAAGGATAGTCCACCTGGCCAGACTGCAATGCGGCCACCACCCAGCCCTTCTAAGCTACCAGAAGTGACTGGATGACTGCATTGTGGACAAATGCCCAGGATGTAACACTTCACCCCATACTATTCAACACGTCATGGAAGAATGCACTATACACAATCATGCACGCAAACAACACAACATACACTCCATAAAGGATTTGTGGGAAAACCCCGTTTCAGCTGTGGCATTCCTTGGGGAGATGGGACCGCTCAGACAGACAGTCTAGGGAACAACAACAACCAAATTGGTACATTATTCACTACAGGAAGAAATGTTATGTTGTTGTCTGGATAGTTAAAGTATGATACTGCAGGTGCTTGGTGTCTTCTGTATGATGGTTGCATCTGAGGCAGTTTGTATCTATGGCCTGGTCTCTATTGTATTTTTATTGTTGTAGTGCTGGATGGTGACCTGAAATCATCCCTCATCTGGTAACAACTTTCACAGTTCTCACAGTGGTTGTCAGTTTTCAGTTCTTACCATTAGGTTAGCACCTCATTGTTAGGTCTTGCCCGAAGTCAAATCAGTCATCTGTTTTTTAACTGAACAAAATAATTACAGTAATTTTTTGTTTATAAATAATTTTTTATACCTTCTGGTTATGGATACCACTCATTGGGTATGATAAATTTTATTTAAACTCATAGGAAAGAGTATCATGAAAATTGGAGTCGCATAAACTATATTTCCTAATAAGGACCCCATCTGGGGTATTGGCTGCATGTTATTGTGGCAGAGTAGCATGCAGTTGATACTTTAGGGTCTATATGGGGTGCCCTTATGGACCAGAGCCACACATCATTTTGTCTGTGATAGAGGAAAACTCTGTTCATAGAGAAATGATGACACTTTTATACTACGACTGTCCCTCTGTTATGCTGTCCCCCAACCTCTTGTTACTGTCTGGTACCATTTCTCTGAATATTTATTTCCTTTTTTTTGCCTACCCTGTAGTGGGGGAAGAGAATGCTACCATCAAGTCTTTCCGTTTGAGTTGTAAGAGGCGACACAAAATCGGGTTGGGGGGATAGGATTAGGAGTCCTACTACCTTTAGCCCCAAAGGGGACATTCCTAAAAAATGTAAAGGCATAAGAGCGTCTGGGAGTTTTCCAACCAGTACCCTAAGGTTTAGGTCTTTTAATGTGCATGGATGTGGTACAGATGAGAGTAAAAGGGAAGAGATAGACAGTATGTTTGTGCGAAGAAAGATGGATGTGCTGGCTTTGAGTGAAACTAAAATGAAAGGGAAGGGAGAGTGTGAGTTTGGGAGTGTAGCTAGAAGGTACTCAGGAGTGAAGAGGGGACGAGGGAGAGAAGGGGTGGCTATACTAGTAAATGAAAAGATAAGTAAGTGTGTAGTGGAGTGGAAGGAGGTTTCATCAAGGTTGGTGTGGATGAAGGTGAAGCTGGGAAGGGAGATGTGGGTTTTTGTAAGTGCATATAGGCCTGGAAGTGAGAAGAGCGTAGAGGAAAGGGAGGCTTTTTGGGTAGATTTAAAGGAGTGCATAGAGGAATTAGGGAGAAATATCAGTGTAGTAGTATTGGGAGACCTTAATGCTAGGGTAGGAAATTAACCAATAGACGGAGTGATGGGGAAGTATGGAGATCCAGGTAAAAATTGTAGTGGAGAATTGATGGTGGAAATGTGTCTTGAAAGAGAGTTGATGATAGCAAATACAGTGTTTAGGAAGAAAGTCAAGCATAAGTACACATGGGAGAGGGTAGTGGATGGAAGGGTGGCAGATAGAGCATTAATGGACTATATAGTGGTGACCAAGAGTATGGTAGGAAGCGTTGAGGATGTACATGTTCTAAGGGGAGAGAATGGGGGAATATCAGATTTTCTGGTGGAAGGTAAATTGAGAGTGGAGAATAGGTGGAGAAAGAGGAAAAGGGCAGAATGTAGGGAGGTACTTAGAGTGAACTGCTTAAATGAGAAAGAAAAGGAGAATGAGTATAAGAAGAAGCTAAGAGAGGAGTGGGAGGGAGTGAAGGATAGAGTAGAACTAGGAGTGGAGGAGGAATGGGGATGGTTCAAGGAGGGAGTCATAAGGTGTGTGGAATAAGGAGGGCGGGAGGAAATAGAAGGAAGGGTAGTGAGTGGTGGGATAAGGAAGCAAATGTGTAGAAGCAGGCATTCATAGATTGGCTACAAATTAGGTCGAGGGAATCATATGAGAGGTACAAAGTAAAGAGAAGGGAAGTTAAACATAAGATAAAGGAAGCAAAGAGGATAGCAGGTGTGAAATGGGGTAAGAGTATGGCAGAAAATTTTGGAAGTAATAAAAGGATGTTTTGGAAAGAAATTAAAAGAGGAAGAGGAAGCAAATCAAGTAGAGAAGAAAAGGTAAAAGGTGCAGATGGAGAGATTATAATGGAAGAGAAGGCAGTGAGAGGAAGGTGGGCAGAGTATTTTAGGGAGTTGCTCAATGTGAAGGATGATAGGGAGGGAAAGGTAGTTACAATGGGAAGCGCAAAGAAAATGAGAGTGATGAGTGAGGAAAATGGAGGAGAAATAGGGAAAGATGAAGTGAAGGCAGCTATTAAGATGATGAGAGCAGGTAAGGCACCTGTGTTGGATGGATGCCATGCAGAATGTCTGAAGAAAGGAGGTACAGTTATGGTAGACTGGATGGTGGGGTTATTTAATGTTTGTTAAAGAGAGGGTAGAGTGCCAGAGGACTGGAGGAGTGCCTGTATAGTACCGTTCTACAAGGGAAAGGGGGACAGGTGTGAGTGTAGTAATTTCAGAGGGATCAGCTTGTTGAGTGTAGTTGGGAAGGCTTATGGGAGGGTCTTGATTGAGAGGATTAGGAGAGGAACAGAGGGAGTAATTGGTGAGGAACAGTGTGGATTTAGATCGGGTAGAGGTTGTGTAGATCAGATTTTTGTGATAAGACAGATATGTGAGAAAGCTATAGGAAAAGGTAAGGATGTTTTTTGAGCTTTTATGGAACTGGAAAAGGGTTACAACAGGGTAGACAGGAATGCACTGTATGAGGTACTGCAGATATATGGGATAGGAGGAAAGCTGTTAAGAGCAGTCAAGAGTTTTTACGGGAGTAGTAGAGCTTGTGTTAGGATTAGAAATGGAGATAGTGAATGGTTTGAGGTAAAGGTGGGACTTCGTCAGGGATGTGTTATGTCGCCCTGGCTGTTCAATCTTTACATGGATGGGGTGGTGCAAGAGGCGAATGCAAGGGTAGTGGGTCAGGGGTTGGAGGTGATTAAAGAAAATGGAGAAAAGTGGGAGGTAAGCCAGTTGTTGTTTGCTGACGACACTGCACTTGTGGCAGGATCAGAGGAGGGATTGAGGAAGTTAGTGACAGAGTTTGAGAATGTGTGTGAAAGAAAGAAGCTGAAGATAAATGTGGGGAAAAGTAAGATGATGAAATGTACAAGGGGTGAGAGTGACAGCAGGCTGGAAGTGAGCATTAAGGGTGAAAGACTGGAAGAAGTGGATAGTTTTAGGTACTTGGGTGCGAATGTGGCAGGAAAGGGAGGAGTGGGGGTGGAGGTAGAATATAGATTGAGAGAAGTGAGTAAATGCCTTGGTGGATTAAAAAGTGTAATAAGAAATAAACATCTGGGAATAGATGCTAAGAGGAGGTTATATGAAGGAGTGATTGTGCCAACAGCACTGTACGGGGCAGAAACATGGAACATAAGAGATGAAAAGAGGAGGAGTTTGAATGTGTTTGAGATGAAAGTCTGAGAAGTATGATTGGGGTTACTAGGCTAGATAGAGTGAGAAATAAGGAGGTGAGGAGGAGAACGGGGTGGAAAGGGAGCTGGGAGATAGGGTTGATGAAAGAGTATTAGGATAATTTGGACACATGGAAAGAATGAGTGAAGAAAGATTAGTAAAAGAGGTGTGGAAGGCAGATGTTTAAGGAGTGAACATGAGGGGGTGACCTAGGATGAGATGGATGGATGAGGTAAAAGGGGCATTGAGAAAGAGGGGAATGTCTGTTGAGGAAGGATGGGAGAGGACAGAAAATAGGGGTGAGTAGAGAAGGGTTGTGTATGGATGATGCTGTGATGCATGGAAGGGAGTGGGTGGGGGATGAGGGGTGAGGGAGTATGTGTGAGAAATAAATTGATGCAGCCTGAAGGGATTTCTCCCCGCCTTTTTCTTTTCTGCATGCGGGGATGGACAGGAGGGTCACCGATTTAATGAAGCAGCCTTGCTGTAGATGTGCTGTGTCTTGCGACACTGCTTCTGACCCAGGACAGGATGCAGGGATGACCCGTCATCCAGGAGGTGCCAAGATAGGAGGGAGGGTGGAGGGGAGTGGAATGTGTAGGGAATGGAATGGGTGGGAGTGGTTTCTATGCCTTTTTCTTTTTGGCTACCCCCGTGTAAGGGGGAAAAAGCCTTTGGTATATGTATGTACCAACACCAACTCCATCATGAGTTAGAACCCTAATGGGCTGACGCTCATTCTTTAGACCAGGCCAAAATTTCAATTTATCAACTTTATCTTTCCATATTGGTATAGAAACAGACCCATACTTATATAACATAGTCAACAGTCCAATATTTCTTAACATAGAGGTGTTGTAAGATCTGAGGACCAGTGCCCACTACTGTGGGTTTGCAGATTTCCAGTTGATGAAACTTGAACTGACATTAGTTTTGATGTATTTTCACTTAGGCCTACTTTGCATAATGTAATTTTTTAACTGTGAGCATCATCACTGTTGTAAGGAATGGTGTTTTCTAGTGGAGACAGCATATATTAAAGCAATTTTTTTTTTTTTTTAAAAGGGAAAGGTAATGAGGAATTGTTATTCATAATTGAAAATACCTGAAAGAATAATGATTAAAATATTTCAAAGAATAATCATAATTGCATATACCAATGAGAAATGAGGAGGAGATGGAGGGTAGAAAAGGAGTTGGGAGATAGGGTTGATGAAAGAGTATTGGGATGGTTTAGACATGTGGAAAGAATGAGTGAGGAAAGAATAGTAAAAGAAGTGTGGAAGGCTATGGTGGATGAAGTGAACAGGAGGGGGCAACCAAGGATGAGATGGATGGAAAGGGTAAAATGGGTGTTGGGAAAGAGTGGGATATCTATTGAGGAAGGAAGGGAGAAGACAGAAGAAAGGGGTGAATGGAGAATGGTTGTGTATGGATGATGTTGTGATGCATGGAAGGAAGTGGATGGTGGAGTTAGGGAGTATGTGAATGATATTTTGATGCAGCCCGAAGGGATTTCTCTCTCTCACTCTCTCTCTCTCCTCTCTCTCTCTCCTCTCTCTCCTCTCTCTCTCTCTCTCTCTCTCTCTCTCTCTCTCTCTCTCTCTCTCTCTCTCTCTCTCTCTCTCTCTCTCTCCTCTCTCTCTCCTCTCTCTCTCTCTCTCTCTCCTCTCTCTCTCTCTTTCTCTCTCTCTCTCTTTTTGCTTGAGGGGGGGTTGCCGATTAAGTGGCCTTGCTGTGGATGTGCTGTGTCTTGCTACTTTGCTTCTGACCCAGGGCAGTGGGTGAGTTGCAGGGATGACCCATCATCCAGGAGGAGCCAAGAAAAGAGGGAAGGATTGGTGGTGAATGGGAGGGAGTAGATTTATGCCTTTGACTTTGACTACCTACCTTGTAAGGGGGAAAAAGCCCATGGTATATGTATGTATGCATATACCAATAGTTAGCTAACTTTATTATAGTCAAATTCATATTGATTTAAGTATTGCCATAAATAGCTACCAAATGGATCTGCTTATTGGAATATGCATTGATAGCTAGAATTTTCAACAGAGTTAATACTTTTTTGTAATTGATATCTACATGATATAGCATTGGTTAGACTTAGAATTAATATGTAATCAGTTTTAAATATTTTTCCAGCGACGCAATGATCGGGAAGAGATTAGGCGTAAACTCGCAATGGGAGTTGATGATGAGTTCAGTGCAGAGAATCGCCCTATGCGCAAACCTTCCCTTCAGTCTCGCCTGCAAAGTGGTAAGTTTAATGTTTAACATAGTAAAACTTAACCAACCTTCAATAATCTTACTATTTTTAATTATTTTAGAATGGTATTTTAAATTGAAATTGATACTCCAAATTGTTTTACTTGTCCTGGTATGCTTTTCATTTAATATGACCAGTTGGAACAGATTTTATATCAGCTTTGCTGTGAGTGCACAAACTCAAACATTTGAAATAGGTCATTGAGAATTTTTTTACAATTTTGAGGATTTATCATAACTGAAAATCTCATTACCATAATTGTTATTAAGTTTTATTTTGAGATGAAATTATTTGCATGTACTAAATAATGTTAGTAATTTGATAATGTGCAATAAGATTCCTTGTATTAGAAAAGGATGGACAACTATACTAAAGATTTTTTCAACAGGGATGAACCTGCAAATTTGTTTTATGAATGAGACAGCAAGTGATTGTGAAAGTCAATGTTCTGACACAGAGAGTACACAGGACCGTGTTGATGATGATACAGTATCAACATCTTCTTGTAGTAAGGTTAGTTTTAGTTCTAATGAGATTGATCCTTTCATCAGAAGACATTAAATCTTACATCACTGTGCTATTCTTCTACAAACCTTGGTGTAAGAATTGTGTTGGAGAAGAAGAATCATATGCTGTATTTTTAGGGGTATAACATGCAGTTGTTGTTTTTTCGTAAGAAATATTCAAAAAGTACACCCTGCATATTATATGATGAAACTGAACTGACTTGGGGCAATCTATGCCCATAGAGTTTCATAGTATCCTTACTGAACTGGAAATATCCCACCTCAGCACTTGGTAGTAAATATTATAACTCATCATATGTTACATAATTGAATCAATATTTAATTAATGGTGGAAAAAGAAATGGGTGTGATGATTTCCAGACCCATACTCATAACTCGCCCTAGTAGGAGATCCAGTGAGTTTAATTTTTTTTTTTTTTTTTTTATAATATTATACTGGTAATGTATAGATTGAACATTATATCAATATATACTTATTTATTTATCAGAGTGTGAGATAAACATTCACTAATACAATGTCCTCCATGCCAATTATGGCTGCCCTTGTGCCATATTGTTTACCATGTTTTCTTTCTTCGGGGTGTAAGGGCGTTCAGGCGGCTTGACTCACCATTGCTAGTTGATAATGTACAATCCAATGTTTTTTTTAATAATGTGAGAGACATTTTTATCTGAAGTTGAAAGTTCTTGCCAATTTAAAATATAATGAAAACATAAATCATGTTTGTCGGGCATATTCATAGAAAATGGATCTGGGCTGATTCACATTGCACAGTTTGTCTTTGTACGGCTATGTTTCTTTTGCATTCTGACAAAATGTCGCTGTGTTCACACCATACATCTAGGATACAGTCAGTTGACGTGCAGCTGTTGCTCTGGCAGTACACCAAGGAAATTTTGTGCAGAGGAGCTCACTACAATTGCTCTTCTTTTAGATAAAGATGAAGAGAGTAGAGTTAAAGCTGAAAAGAGAAGATTATGGGTGCACAACTGTCAAAGGAAAAGAGAGTGAATTTTAGACCCAACAACCTCCTCATAGCCTCTGACCAGTTCTATTAACTTCTCATCTCTCATGACTACTTCTTCAATGTGCAAAGCCACAAAATTTCCATATACTGAAGGAAAGTCATGCCCCCTCCCCTCTGTTGCTGCCACATGACCGATACATAATGGCTGGGATGCGGAACATTTCCATTACATATATGTTTCATCTGTCTGAGTTTCTCCCAAATGCATCTAATATGTATGACCAAAGGCCATACGAAAGATGAATAACAGATGGAATGTATGGTCCCGACATCTTCATTGATATCTATGTTAAAAGAAAAATTGCACGAAAGCCAAATGAAGATGAACCGTATGGTGTGAACTGGCCCTCCAAAGAAAAAATGCATCAGTCCTGTCATACAAATCTAATTGCTTTTACAATGAAATATTTTATGTAATGCTGTAATCAAGAGTTCATAAGTATCAAGGCGAAAGGTGCCATAATTTTGTGTAAGTTTCACATTTTGTAGAGATAACTATTACCATTTTCAGAGGATCTTAAGGACTAACCTTTTTCCAAAATAATGTCATGGAAATTAGGGGTGAGTGGTATATGCTGGTGCGCATTATTTACTGGAAAATATGGCAATTATATGCTATAACAATATTGTTTTTGGCTTTTCAGATATATATATATATATGTATGTATACATATATATGTGTGTGTATTTACCTAGTTGTATTTTACAGGACGGGAGCTATGCTCGTTGTGGCCCGTTTTCATATCTCTTCATGTCTAGTTTAGATTTGAACTCGTGTATAGTTCTGGCATTCACTGTTTCACTTTTCAACCCATTCCAGACATCGATCCCTCTTTGCGGAAAACCGTTCTTTTTGAGGTCTCTTCTGTAACTGTCTTTCTTTAATTTCTTTGCATGTCCTCTTGTTTCTCTATTGTCCCATTTTAGTAGGTCATCTCTATCGAGAACTTCCATCCCTTTCATAATTCTGAATATGGTCAAGAAGTCGCCTCTTTCCCTTCTCTGCTCTAATGTTGACAGCTGTAATTTCTCCAATCTTTGTTCATATGTCAAATTTGATAGTGTGGATGGCATCTTTGTTGCCACTCTGGATTCTTTCTAACTTCCTTGTGTTTTTCTTTAGTCTCGAATAAAAGCAGATTAAAATTGTGGTGCACGATCTTCCACTTCTAAAACCAAATTGTTTGGGGTTTATTATTTTATTTTCTTCCATATTTTTGCTACTGTGCTTGTGAGGGACACCGGTCTAAAGTTTGTAGGATCTTCCCTGGTTCCTCCTTTATGTATTGGTACTATGTTTGCATCTTTCCAATCTTGTGGTACCTTTCCCTCTTTTAGTGAGAAGTCTGTTATCTTGTGTATTTTATCTGTCAGTTCATTAATACACTCTTTCAATATCTAATATGCAATTTCATCCGGTCCATGCGACTTTCTGACATCTAGGCTCTTTATTTGATCTTTTATTTCCCTTTGTGTTATTTTCATTTCCTTCATCATGGGTGAACTTTCCAATTCTTCATCCTCCCAGGGTTGAGAACTCTCAATTGTAAAGACAGACCTGAAATGTCTGATCATAACTTCTGCCATCTCTGTGTCATCTGTGTACTCTTTATCTCCTTCACGCAATTTAACTGTATCATGCTTGTCTTTTCGTTTGTCATTTACATATCTGTAAAAGAGTTTCAGTTGATCCTTACATTTGTCTATAATACATACATACATACATATACCAAGGCTTTTTCCCCCTTCCAAGGGAGGTAGCCAAAAAGGGAAAGGCATAAAAACACTCCCACCCATTTCATCCCTAAATACCCTCCACACCCCTCCCACCCTTCCTCTCATCTGAGCACCTCCTGGATGACGGGTCATCCCTGCACCCTGCCCACCGCCCTGGGTCAGAAGCAGTGTCGCAAGACACAGCACATCCACAGCAAGGCCGCTTCATTTAATCGGCGACCCCCCCTCTCCGTCCCCCTTTGCATATAAGGCGAGGACGGGGAGAAATCCCTTCGGGCTGCGTCAAAATTTACTCACACATACTACCCCCCCCCACCCACCCCCCCGCCCATTCCTCCTCATGCAGTCACAACATCATCCATATACAACCATTCTCCACTCACCTCTGTCTTCCGTCCTCTCCCTTCCTTCCTCAACAGACATTCCCCTCTTCCCCAAAGCCCCCTTCACCCCATCCATCCACCTCATCCTAGGACGTCCCCTCATGTTCACTCCCTCCACATCTGCCTTCCATACAGTCTATAATATCCCTTTCATATTATTTTTTTTTTCCTGCGTATATTTACATATTCATTTCTAAATTTTTTATATGTTTGCCATTTGGATGTTTTTCTGTCTTTCTTCCATTTTTTCCATGCTTTATCTTTCCTGGCTTTACCCTCACTACATCTTTTGTTCAATTAACATTTTATGTAAATCTCTTTTTGTTTCATTTTTGGTACATATATATTGACTCCCTCTTTATAATTTTCTTTAAATATGTTCTATTTGTCTTCCATGTTTGTTTCCTCTTTTGAGAACCTATCCCAACATGCATTTTGGAAAAATTTCCTTAGCTTTACAAAGTCCGTTTTGTTGTACATAAATCTTCCTTCTCTATGTTTATAATTTTTGTCTATATTGCTTTGTTCTTGTAATTCAAACTCTATTAATATGTGGTCACTCTTTCCAATTGATGTTTTATACTCCATTCTGTTTACAATGTCTGGTTCAGAAGTCAATATTAGGTCTATTTTTGATGGTTCGTCATTGTTTCTATATCTAGTATTTTCCATAACCCAATGTGTTCGTGTATTCAATGGTCATATCTAGTAACGTGTTCCAGAGTTCATCTCCCCCTTTAACTGTCATTTCTTCCCAAATTATGTCTTTTGCGTTAAAATCGCCCATGAATACTATGTTTCCCCCTTCTTTCAGTAACTTGTTTAGCACATTTATTGTTTCTTCCAATAATTTGGAATGTTCACTATCTGACCATGCATGGGTTTTTGGTGGTACATACACTACTACAAATTTTCTGCTTTTCATCTTTTTGTTGGCAATTCTAATCATAATTACTTCTGTATTTCCCTGACCTTCAATAATCTTTGTCACATTTAACCCTTTTTTAGTTAATATCATGACACCTCCTTGCTTTTCAGTTCTGTTTTTCGCCCATTGGTTATATAGACCATGTCCTAATATACTTGTTAATAGCGGTCCTTTCAATTTTGTCTTTACTATGCTCATGATGTCAGGGTTTTCTGTTTCTAGATAGTCATTTAATTTGTTTATCCCAGAGATCATACCGTCGATGTTAGTGTATGCCACTTTTATTTTCATGTTTTCTTTTCTCTTTTGGTTTAGGTTTCTATTTTCTTGATATACCATTTTTTTTTAGTCTCAAATCCAGCACTCCAAAAAAACTCGTTTCTTTCCGACTCTGTTCTCTTTTCATTCCTATCATTTGCTTCAATTCTAAGTGCTTTGTCTTTCTCTTTTTCTTCATCATTCATTTCCTTTTGTATTCTTATATTTTTTAATTTCTCGCTATTTGCCAGTTTTACCACTTTTGATAATGCTTCCTCTGCCATCATTTGTGTTCTTAGTTTTATTTTTATAGGTCTATGATGTTTATCGTTAGAGTATTTACCTATCCTGTGAATTTCATCTATTTTTTTAACTAGATCTTGATCTTCATCCTGTATTTCTTTCAGAATTTCTTTGACTAGTTCTTTCTCCTCCTTTTCTTTTTGGTATCTATACATATCATGTTTTTCTTGTATTCCATGGACCACAATGCAGTTTCCTTTGTCAACTGTCTTTCTCACCAGGTTTTCCTTTTCTTTTATTACTTTTATAACGGCTTATTTTGTGTTTTCTTCCATCTGCTCTTTTAATATTTTTCTGAAAGATATTTCTTGGTTTTCCTGTTCTTTCTTCCACTCATTTTTTATTTCAATTAGGTCTGTTTCTTTAATTGATTCTGCTACTTTACTGGTCACTACTTTCAACTGTTCTTTAACTTCCTTTTTTAGTTCGTCATTTTTACTTTTACCCTCATTTTTCGATTTTTCATTTTCTCTCTCTAGACTATCTATTTCACTTTTTAGGTCATTCAAGTCTTTTATAGTATGTTCATTGCTTTTTTGTACAGTAATCAGTTCTTTGTGCACAGCTCGGTAATCGAATTTCAAATCTATAATTTCTTCCATCAGTTCACTTACTTCTCGATTCCTTAGTGCACTACTGTACCTGCTTTCCCTGTCTATATCAAGATTTCTTCTTGATTCACTTGTATTTCTTTGAAAACCAGAAAATACACTACCTTCCCACCTTGGATTTTTCCTTGGCATATCCACTGCGCAAAGGCGTTTGGGAATCACGCCTCTTGGACTCTCAACTGTGCTTACTCCCAATCCTCTTTTCATTGTTCTTTCTTCGTTATCACTATCCTTTTCCATTTTTACCAGAACTATACAAAAAAAAAAAAAAGAAAAAAAAAATGGACTGGAGATACATGTTTACTGGTCACCCTGAATAGCCATCATCACGCATAATAACAACAAGGTTTCATTTGTTACCAGCCATGAAACTGCTAGATAGATGCTCACAACACAGCATGTCCATATGCTTCAGTGTCTGGAACGCATGTGTGTGTGTGTGTGTGTATTTACCTAGTTGTATTTTATGGGAAGAAAGGTATGCTCGTATTGATCCACTTTTGTATCTTTCCACATCCAGTTTTTTCTTGTATAGTTTTAGTGCTCACTGTTTCCTCATTTAGTTTGTTCCAGATATCTATCACTCTATATGGGAAGCTATTCTTTTTCAGATCTCTTCTGTAACTCTCCTTCATAAGTTTCTTCTTGTGTCCTCTTGTTTTTCTTCTGTCCCACTTTAGTAAGTCATCTCTATCAAGAATTTCCATCCCTTTCATAATTCTGTAGATGGTTATCAAATCGCCTTTCTCTTCTTTGTTCTAGGGTTGGTAGATTTAGTTTATCCAATTTTTGTTCATATGTCAAATTGGAGAGTGTTGGTGCCATCTTTGCTGTTGCTCTTAAAACTCTAGTTTCTTTGTTGTTTTTTTAACTAGGTGTCCATAATGTCGCAGTATACTCTAAATTTGGTCTTATCACTGTAACTAGTATTTTGTTTACCATTTCTTCATCCATGTAGTCCAAGGCTACTTTCATTGATCTTAATAAGTTAAAAGTTTCTCCAACTAATTTGTTGATATGTTTGTCTGGTGTCATATCATTTGAGATAGTTACTCCAAGGCCCCTCTCTGAGTTGACTTTTTTATACTTCCTTTGTACCAAATTTATATTGACATGATATTTGCTTTTTGTAAATTCCATTATGCTAAATTTCTTAATGTTGAAGTTCACTTCAAACTTCTGACTCCATTTCCAGACTTTGTCCAAGTCTTCTTGAAAAGATTTGCAATCTTCCCCTCTTTAGTAATTTTGCATCATGTGGAAAGAAGTTCATATAACATTCCACACCTTCATCCCTATCATATAAATAGCAAACATTATTAGAGCCAATACAGAGCCTTGTGGAACTCCACTTATCATATCTTCCCAATTTGAGTTCTTGTCTCTAAGTACCACCCTCATTTTTTTCCCGTTCAAGAAATCTTTCATCCATTCCAATAACTTTCCTTGTATTCCACCTATTATTTAAATTTTTCTTAGTAGTTTTTTGTGTGGTATTTTGTCAAAAGCCTTTTGTAAGTCCAAGGAAGCTAAATCTGCCCATCTGTCTCTTTCTTGTATTGTTTCTATAAACCTCTTCAGTATGGTTCAAAACCTCGCGGGCAGCATTAGCTGCCAGACGTACGATGTGTCGTAATAATACTTGCATCATAAAATATAGTCACCGCTTATATCGATCGTTCTCTCTTTCACCCGTGAATTTTGATAACCATAGAAAATGTGATGAAGACAGTTTAGAGAGTATGTCATTACGCAGGGGCAACTACATTAAATATAATCAAGACGCCGATAAGGCAGCCTCGCGTATCCACTTGCTCCTCATGCCACCTACGTATGCGGCACCGTATGGAAGGGGTTAATCTTGAGTAAAAGCATATTAAGTTTGTGGTACATGATCTTTCACTTCAAAAATCAAATTGATTAGGATTTAGTATTTGGTTCTCTTCCAAGTGTTTAATCCATCTATTCTTTCAGCATCAAGTTTTTTCTTAAAATCTTGAATAGTGTTTGCACACACTGTTTATATAAGTTATTCCAGATATCCAGCACTCTGTGTTGGAAGCTTTTTTTTTTCAGATCTCTTCTATAGTTATCCTTTTTGAGTTTCTTTTCATGACCTCTTGTTTTTCTATTGTCATTTTTTAGTAAATCATTCCTATCAAGGATTTCCATTCCTTCCATGATGATATAGTCAGTAGATCACCTCTTTCTCTTCTCTGTTCCAGTGTTGGTAGTTCCAATTTGGATAATCTTTGTTCATATGTTAATTTGGAAAGAGCTGGTGCCAACTTTGTCATTGCTGTCTGTATTCTTTCTAATTCCCTTATATTCGTTTTAGTACTGGGTGTCCATATTGTCACTGCGTTTTCCAGTTTTGTTCTTAGTAATGTAACTAATAATTTTTTAATAATTTTTTCATCCAAATAGTCAAATGCCACTTTCATTGACCTTAATAGGTTGAAGGTTTCTCCGACTATTTTGTTGATATGTTTATCCGTTGTCATGTGTTTGCTGATGTCTCTTTCCAAGTTCACTTTTTTTTATTTCTTCTTCACCAAATTTATAATTTTTTGAAATTTTGTTTTTACTTTTTCCAAACTCCAGTATACTACATTTCTTGATATTGAAGTTCACTTCCCACTTTTGAGTCCATTTCCAGATTTTGTCCAGGTCTGATTGTATTGAATCACAGCCCTCTGTTCTTTCTTTAGTATTTTTGTGTCAACTGCAAAGAAATTCATATAACACTCAACTCTTTCATCCGTGTCAATTATATATATATGGCAAACATGATTGGAGCCAGCACAGATCCCTGTGGGACACCACTTATCATTTCTTCCCACTTCAAGTATTTGTCTCTAATTACTACCCTCATTTTTCTCCCAGTCAGGAAGTCCTCCATCCATTCTAATAATTTACCTCCAATGCCACCTATTGATTCTATTTTTCTTATTAATTTCTTGTGTGGTACATACATATACCAAGGCTTTTTCACCCTTACAAGGGAGGTAGCCAAAAAGAAAAAGGCATAAAAAACATTCCCACCCATTCCATCCCTAAATACACTCCACTCCCCTCCACCCTCCCTCTTATCTTGGCACCTCCTGCATGACGGGTCATCCCTGCACCTTGTCCACTGCCCTGGGTCAGAAGCAGTGTCGCAAGATACAGCACATCCACTGCAAGGCCGCTTCATTAAATCGGCGACCCTCCCTCTCCATCCACCCCTGCAGAAAAGGAGAAGACGGGGAGAAATCCCTTTGGGCTGTGTCAAATTTTTCTCACATATACTACCTCACCCCCCATCCCCCCACCCATTCCACCTCATGCATCACAACATCATCCATATACAACCATTTTCCATTCACCCCTGTCTTCTGTCCTCTCCAGTCCTTCCTCAACAGACATTCCCCTCTTCCCCAAAGCCCCCTTCACTCCATCCATCCATCTCATCCTAGGACGCCCCCTCATGTTCACTCCCTCCACATCTGCCTTCCATACCTCTTTTACTAGTCTTTCTTCACTCATTCTTTCCATGTGTCCAAACCATCCTAATACTCTTTCATCAACCCTATCTTCCAATTCCCTTTCCACCCCTGTTCACCTCCTCGTTTCTCTATCCAGCCTAGTAACCCACATCATACTTCTCAGACACCTCATCTCAAACACATTCAAACTCCTCTCTTCCTCTCTTATGTTCCATGTTTCTTCCCCATACAGTGCTGTTGGCACAATCACTCCTTCATACAGTCTCCTCTTAGCATCCATTCCCAAATGTCTATTCCTCATTACACTTTTTAATCCACCAAGGCATTTACTCGCTTCTCTCAATCTACATTCTACCTCCACCTCCACTCCTCCCTTTCCTGCCACATTTGCACCCAAGTATCTAAAGCTATCCACTTCCTCCAGTCACTCTCCCTTAATGCTCACTTCCAGTCTGCTGCCACTTTCACCCCTTGTACATCTCATCACCTTACTTTTACCCACATTTATCTTCAGCTTTCTTCTTTCACACACTCTCCCAAACTCTGTCACCAACTTCCTCAATCCCTCCTCCAATCTTGCCACAAGCGCAGTGTCGTCCGAAAACAACAGCTGGCTCACCTCCCACTTTTCTCCATTTTCTTTAACCATCTCCAATTCCTGAGTAGTCCTGACCCACCACCCTGGCATGTACCTCTCACACCACCCTGTCCATGTACAAGTTGAACAGCCAGGGCAACATAATGTATCCCTGACAAAATCCCACCTGTACCTTGAACCACTCACTCTCTCCATTTCTAATCCTGACACATGCTCTACTATTCTCATAAAAACTCTTGACAGCTCCTAGAAGCTTTCCTCCTATCCAGTATATCCGCAAAACCTCCCATAGTGCCTTCCTGTCTACCCTGTTGTAAGCCTTTTCCAGATCCATAAAAGCCCCAAAAACATCCTTCCCCTTTCCTATAGCTGTCTCACATCCTGTACTACTTTTAGAATTTTTTTTTTTTGCCAATTCTTTGTCTTCTTTTCTCGCAGAAACATATTTCAGTTATGTTTTTCCTTTAGACCATAGATTAATATACATTTTTTTTGTCGACTGTATCTCTTACTACATTTTCTTTTTGTTTAATTACCTTGATAACTGCATGTTTGGCTTTCTCCTGCATCTGTTGATGAACTATTTCTTTGAAAATTACCTTGACTTTTTCCTTGTCATTTTCCAATCATTCCTGAGTTGCTGTAATTAAATTTCTCCTATGCTTTTTCTCACTTCCATGGTCATTGCTTTAATTTTTTCATCTACCTCTTTCCTTATGGTCTCATTTGTGTTTTCATTATTTTTCAACTTTTCGTTTTCACCTTTCAACTCAGCCAGTTCTTTTTTTATGTACACTTATCTCTTCTTTTATTTCATTGTTTAATTTAGATCAGTCACTTCCTTGTTTAAGTCTTTATTCATCTTCCATAGCTCGATTGTTTCTTGCTTCCATAAATCATTCATATTTCTCATATCCCTCTCTGTCTGTAATTCTACTAAAGCGTCTTCTTTCATACCCACTGAATCCAGAAAAAACTACTTTCATTGCCATTGTCAAATAGAAACCTTTTGGTATTTACCTAGTTTTATTATACAGGAAGAGAGCTATGCTTATAGTGACCCGTCTTTGTATCTTTCAGCATTTAGTTTGTCCTTAAATTCTTGCATAGTTTTTGCACACACTGTTGCCTCATCCAATTTGTTCCAGATATCTACCACTCTGTGTGGGAAACTATTATTTTTTCAGATCTCTTCTATAACTATCCTTTTTCTTCTTGTTTTTCTCTTATCCCACTTTAATAAATCTTATGTTGAGGACTGCCATCTCTCATAATTCTGTAAATAGGCAGTAGATCTCCTCTTTCTCTTTGTTCCAGGGTTGTTAGTTCCAGTTTGGACAGTCTGTTTGTATGTCAATTTAGAGTGTTGGTGCCATCTTTGTTGTTGCTCTTTGGATTCTAATTTCTTTATACATATATTTTTTTTTGTACTGGGTGTCCATAGTGTTGCAGTGCACTCAAATCTTGGTCTTATTAGTGTGACTAATATTTTTCTTTACCATTTCCTCATTCAAGTAGTCAAAGGACACTTTCATTGATCTTAGTAAATTGAAGGTTTCTCCGACTATTTTGTTGATATGCTTGGCTGGTGATGTGTGTGTCTGTATCTGCATGGAATAAATGATGGATACCTCCATGTTGTAGTCCTGCAAGATGAATAGCAAAGCTGCCCATTTTCAAAATCTGTCAACCCTCTGACCTCCAGGATGTACAGCCCAGAGGGGCTGACACTTAGTCTCCAGACTGGGCCCAAGATCTCTCTTTTAACTTCAACTGTATTTCTTACTCTTTTACACATGTGGGGAGCTGACAACCGGTGACTGCTCTCCTCTTACCACCACTTTCAGCTGGTGACTTAGAAATGGTCCCACACTGACACAACACAGAAAGCATACATACATACATATACCAAGGCTTTTTCCCCCTTCCAAGGGAGGTAGCCAAAAAGGGAAAGGCATAAAAACACTCCCACCCATTTCATCCCACCCTTCCTCTCATCTGAGCACCTCCTGGATGACGGGTCATCCCTGCACCCTGCCCACCGCCCTGGGTCAGAAGCAGTGTCGCAAGACACAGTACATCCACAGCAAGGCCGCTTCATTTAATCGGCGACCCCCCCTCTCCGTCCCCCTTTGCATATAAGGCGAGGACGGGGAGAAATCCCTTCGGGCTGCGTCAAAATTTACTCACACATACTACCCCACCCCCCACCCCCCCGCCCATTTCTCCTCATGCAGTCACAACATCAATCATATACAACCATTCTCCACTCACCTCTGTCTTCCGTCCTCTCCCTTCCTTCCTCAACAGACATTCCCCTCTTCCCCAAAGCCCCCTTCACCCCATCCATCCACCTCATCCTAGGACGTCCCCTCATGTTCACTCCCTCCACATCTGCCTTCCATACCTCTTTTACTAGTCTTTCTTCACTCATTCTTTCCATGTGTCCAAACCATCCTAACATTCTTTCATCAACCCTATCTCCCAAATCCTTTTTCACCCCTGTTCTCCTCCTCACCTCCTCATTTCTCACTCTATCCAGCCTAGTAACCCCCACCATACTTCTCAGACACCTCATCTCAAACACAGAAAGCACTCCAGAATTTCTTCTCTGAGAGATCTCTGGGAGGTACCAAGGTCCATTGCCAGCCACTGTGGGGCTGTGAGTTTTCCACTTAGTTGCTCAGAGCAACAATTGATTGTGGGCCCTGCAACATTTGAAAGCATGAATGTTGGGAATAGATGTCCAGTACAGAAGAAGTATTGATTCATTAGTTTTCTCTGTATCCTCAGGCGACCACTCCACAGACCTCACAACTCTTGGGGAAGAGCCAGACTAAGTTGCCACCAGGTGATGCAGACCAAGAAAATGGAGAAGCTGACTTCTTCACAAGGCAGGCAAGACTGCAGGCTGAGGCAAGACTAGCACTGGCCCAAGCAAAGGAAATGGCACGGATGCAGATGGAAATTGAGAGACAAAACAAGAAGAAAAGTCCCATAGCAGAAATTGTCAGGGAGAGTTTCAATAAAGTGAGTTGCATGAAATGTTTGCAAGACCCTTTCAACATGGTGGCATACTATATACCTGCAGGTTCATACTTGCCTTACTGCTTTATTCAGTTAGTCAAACTCATGGCCAAAAGGGTATCAGTGAATCAAGAATTTCTTTAGACAGGGTGGTCCCATTTCATAGAGAAGAACCTGTAGATATTAGTTCAAATAAAATTAAGTATTACACTATATTGAATGAATTGATGAATAATTAGATGTCATAGTTAGCATACCTTTATCCTAATTATATTGTAAATACATGCATATACTTAATGCCTTTTTCTCCTGTATAATGGGGATGGGTAAGACAAAGCACAATTGTACAGTACACAATCCATTATCAGAAATTCTCAAAAGCTCCAAAAACAGAACTTTCTGGCAACATTGTTTACCATCAAATGTCAGTGAGCAGGCACCCATTTGCTGTTTGTTGTTTTTTCTTTAAGATTTTGTGTAATTTACTGTGAAAATATCAAAAAGAACTGCAGATAATCCTATGAGGAACATTGGGAAAAGAAAAGAAAGTGTTTATCATTATCAATACAGCATAAAGTGGAGTTATTGCAGAAATTTGATTATGGTGTGTCTGTGTGGCATCTTACCAAAGAATATGGTGTTGTAACTACCAATGTTTATGATTTAAAGAAACAGAAAGACAAGTTACTGAAGTTTTATAGTGACAGTGATGATCATAAACTAATGAAAAATAGAAAAACACTATATAGGGCAAAAAATTAAGATTTTGACCATGTGATGATGGAAAGGATTTGACATCAAAGAAGGGAATGTATGCCACTGAATGGTTTGATGGTCATGAAGCAAGCTAGAAAATATTATGAAGGTGAATGTCAATTTTCAGAAGGCTGCAGACATTTAAGAATCGTCATGGTGTAAAATATCTGAAAATCTGTGGTGAAAAAGCTTTTGCTGATCATGAAGCAGCTGAAAATTACATTGATGAATTTGCCAAGATAATATCTGATGAAAACCTTTCTCCTGAGCAAATTTATAATGCTGACAAGACAGCTCTGTACTGGCACTATGTTCCAAGAAAAACACAAGCAACAGCACCAGCAGGTTTTAAGGATGCCAAGGAAAGGTTAACTATACTTTACTGTGCCAATGCAGCATGCACACACAAGGTGAAGTTGACAGTGACTGGAAAAAGCCAATGTCTGAGATGTCTGAAAAGGGTACACAATTTACCCATGTATTATGCAAACAAGAAAGCATGGGTAATCCAAGAAAAGTTTTCTGACAAGTTCAGTAACCACTTTGTTCCAGTGGCACAAGCTCATTGCAGGCAGGCTGGACTGGGAGAAAAATATAAAATTCTATTGTTCCTGGACAACTGCTCATCACATCCCCTTGCTGAATATCTTGTGAAAAGTAATGTTTTCTGCATTTACTTGCCTCCCAATGTGACATCTATTTCACAGCCTTGTGATCAAGGAATTTTATGCTCCATGAAGAGCAAGCACAAGATAAAGGAAGCAAAGAGGAGAGCGGATGTGAAGTGGGTTTAGAGTATGACAGAAAATTTTGAAAGTAATAAAAAGATGTTTTGGAAAGAAATTAAGAGGAAGAGGATGCAAATCAAGTAGAGAAGAAAAGGTAAAAGGTGCAGATGGAGAGATTATAATGGAAGAGAAGGCAGTAAGAGGAAGATGGGCAGAGTATTTTAGGGAGTTGCTAAATGTGAAGGAGGATAGGGAGGGAAAGGTAGTTGCAGTGGGAAGTACTAAGAAAACGACCGTGATGAGTGAGGAAAATGGAGGAGAAATAAAGAAAGATGAAGTGAAGGCAGTTGTTAAGATGATGAAAGCAGGTAAGGCACCTGGTCTGGATGGATGCCATGCAGAATGTCTGAAAAAAGGAGGGACAGGGATGGTGGACTGGCTGGTGAGGTTATTTAATGTCTGTTTGAGAGAGGGTAGATTGCCGGAGGACTGGAGTGCCTGTATAGTTCCACTTTACAAGGAAAAAGGGGACAAGTGTGAGTGTAGTAGTTTCAGAGGGATTAGCTTGTTAAGTGTAGTTGGGAAGGCTTATGGGAGGATCTTGATTGAGAGGATTAGGAGAGGAACAGAGGGAGTAATTGGTGAGGAACAGTGTGGATTTAGGACAGGTAGAGGTTGCGTAGGTCAGATTTTTGTGGTAAGACAGATATGTGAGAAAGCTATAGGAAAAGGTAAGGATGTTTTTTGGGCTTTTATGGATCTGGAAAAGGCTTATGACAGGGTAGACAGGAAGGCACTGTGGGAGGTTTTGCAGATATACGGGATAAGAGGAAAGCTTTTAGGAGCAGTCAAGAGTTTTTACGAGAGTAGTAGAGCATGTGTCAGGATTAGAAATGGAGAGAGTGGTTTGAGGTAAAGGGACTTCTTCAAGGATGTGTTATGTTGCCCTGGCTGTTCATTTTATACATGGATGGGGTGGTGCGAGAGGTAAATGCAAGGATAGTGGGTCAGGGATTGGAGACGGTTAAAGAAAATGGAGAAAAGTGGGAGGTGAGCCACCTGTTGTTTGCAGATGACACTGCACTAGTAGCAGGATCAGAGGAGGGATTGAGGAAGTTAGTGACAGTTTGAAAGAGTGTGTGAAAGAAGGAAGTTTAAGATAAATGTGGGTAAAAGGTGATGAGATGTACAAAGGGTGAAAGTGGCAGCAGACTGGAAGTGAGCATTAAAGGAGAGAGACTGGAGGAAGTGGATAGTTTTAGGTACTTGGGTGCGAATGTGGCAGGAAAGGGAGGAGTGGAGGTGGAGGTAGAATGTAGATTGAGAGAAGCAAGTAAATGCCTTGGTGGATTAAAAAGTGTAATGAGAAATAGGCATTTGGGAATGGATGCTAAGAGGAAATTGTGTGAAGGATTGATAGTACGACAGCACTGTATGGGGAAGAAACATGGAACATAAGAGAGGAAGAGAGGAGTTTGAATGTGTTTGAAATGATGTGTCTGAGAAGTATGATAGGGGTTACTAGACTGGATAGAGTGAGAAATGAGGAGGTGAGGAGGAGAACGGGTGGAAAGGGAGCTGGGAGATAGGGATGATAAAAGAGTATTAGGATGGTTTGGACACATGGAAAGAATGAATGAAGAAAGACTAGTAAAACAGATGTGGAAGGCAGAAGTGGAGGGAGTGAACATGAGGGGGCGACCTAGGATGGGATGGATGGATGGGGTAAAAGGGGCTTTAGGGAAGAGGGGAATGTCTGTGGAGGAAGGACGGGAGAGGACAGAAGACAGGTGTGAATGGAGAATGGTTGTATATGGATGAGATTGTGATGCATGAGGTGGAATGTGTGGCGGATGGGGGTAGGTAGTATGTGTGAGAAAAACTGGATGCAGCCCAAAGGGATTTCTCCCTATCTTCTCCTTTTCTGCACGGCCTTGCTGTGGATGTGCTGTGTCTTGCGACACTGCTTCTGACCCAGGGCAGTGGACAAGATGCAGGGATGACCCATCATCCAGGAGATGCCAAGATAAGAGGGAGGGGAGTGGAGTGTATTAGGGATGGAATGGGGGGGAATTGTTTTTATGCCTCTATTTTTTTTTTTGGCTACCTCCCTTGTAAGGGGGAAAAAGCCTTTGGTATATGTATGTATGTATGAAGAGCAAGTATAAAGATCATTTTATGAACTGCGTGCTTGATGCAGTCAACAGGAGTAAAAATGCAAGACTACCCGAAACAGTTTAGTGTTAAGGATGCCATGTATGCAGTTGCCAATGCATGGAATGATGTTGATAAATCAACATTAACAAAACTTTGGCCTGTGACAATGCTTGATGATAATGATGATCTTACAGATATAAAATTTGAGGGATTTTGTGTCACAAATGAGAAGATTATATCAAACCTTGTAACTTATGCTAAAAATTTACATACATACATATACCAAGGCTTTTTCCCCCTTACAAGGGAGGTAGCCAAAAATGAAAAGGCATAAAATCATTCCCACCCATTCCATCCCTGAATACACTCCACACCCCTCCACCCTCCCTCTTATCTTAGCACCTCCTGGATGACGGGTCATCCCTGCACCTTGTCCACTGCCCTGGGTCAGAAGCAGTCGCAAGACACGGTACATCCACAAAATTGTAAATAAGCTAGAGGAAGCTGACATTGAATAAATGCTAAACAGTGACAATGATGCACCTATTGCGCATCCTTGAGTGATGCGGAAATTGCTGAAATGGTGTTAAATACAGATAAGAATGAAGAGAATAGTGATGATGTTGACATAGTGAACATGGGCAAAAAATCCCTATAGACGATATGGTGAAAACATGTGATCAATTAATTGCTGGCCTTGAACAATGTGCATTTATAAGTGAACAAGAGATTATGTTCGTCTACTCAATTAAAGATATTGCTTAGACAGAAACCTTTGCTAATAAGACAGGTGACACTTGCAGAAGCCTAAATGCTGTCTGTCACAGTGCTGCTTCATCACTTGAGAATCCTTTTCCTGGCCCATCTTCAGATGTCCAACTGCGGCATGATGATGATGATGGTGACATTGATGGACCCTCTTCTCTAAGAGCATCAAGCAAGATGTAATGTACTTAAAATCCATGTATGTTGCAGGTACCTATAAGTCTTTGTAGCCTTTTATCTGTAGCCTTTAACCAAAATAGTTTGAATATTCATATGTTTCTCTGTAGAGATATGGTAATGTTTGATTACAGTTTATGTATTTACAGTTATCATTATCCTTCTACGTATTTCATTATTTATGATCTTAATTGCTCACTATTTCATTTGTCAGTATATTACTCTGCAGATAAATTGTACAAATTTTTATATTCTTTAATTATCTCACTTATTTGTGAATTCATATGTTAATATGTAAATGTAAATGTTCTAAAATCTGAAAAAATCTGAAATCTGAAACACTACTGGTCCCAAGGGTTTCAGATAATGGATTGTGTACTGTATATGTTATTGTTATGTGTTGAGTAGACATTTGGTACAAAAGGCGAGAAAGGAAGAGAGAATACTAGAAAGAGGAGTGAATGGAAAGTGGTTGCAAATTGGTGGGGAAATGATATTGCCCAAAAGGATTTTCTTTATATCTTCTTCATCTAGTTTTACAACAAAAAATCACATATGGGCCTGGCAGTGAGAAGAGTGTAGAAGATTGGGAGGCTTTTTGGATAGATTTAAATGAGTGCATAGAGGATTTAGGGAGAAATGTCAATGTAATAGTCCTGGGAGATCTAAATGCTAGGGTAGGAAATGATCCAATTGATGGAGTGGTTGGGAAATGTGGAGTTCCAGGGAAAAATTGTAGTGAAGAGTTGATGGTGGAAATTTGTCTAGAGAGTTGATGGTAGCAAATACAGTGTTTCGGAAGAAAGTCAAGCATAAGTACACATGGGAGAGGGTGGTGGAGGGAAGGGTGGTAGATAGAGCATTAATGGATTATGTAGTGGTAAATAGGATTATGATAGGAAGAGTTAAGGATGTACATGTGCTAAGGGGAGAGGGTGGGGGAATATCAGATCATTTTTTAGTGGAAGGTAAGCTGAGAGTGGAGGATAGATGGAAAAAGAGGAAAGGGACAAAAGGTAGGGAGGTGCTTAGAGTGAACTCTTTAAATGAAAAGGAAAAGGAGAAGGAGTACAAGAAGAAGCTAAAGGAGGAGTGAGAGGTAGTGAAGGACAGAGTAGAGCTAAGTGTGGAGGAAGAATGGGGATGGTTCAAGGAGGGAGTCACAAAGTGTGCAAGGATGGTGTGTGGAACAAGAAGGACAGGAGGAAATAGAAGAAAGGGTAGTGAATGGTGGGATGAGGAAACAAAGAAGGTTGTAGAAGAGAAGAAGCGGGCTTTCATAGTTTGGTTATAAAATAGGACGAGGGAGTCATATGAGAGGTACAAAGAAAAGAAAAGAGAAGTAAAGCAAAAGGTAAAGGAGGCAAAGAGGAGAGCAGATGTGAAATGGGGTAAGAGTATGACAGAAAATTTGGAAAGTAATGAAAAGATGTTTTGGAAAGAAATTAAGAGAGGAAGAGGAGGCGAATCAAGTAGAGAAGAAAAGGTAAAAGGTGCAGATGGAGAGATTATAATGGAAGAGAAGGCAGTAAGGGGAAGATGGGCAGAATATTTAAGGGAGTTGCTAAATGTGAAGGAGGATAGGGAGGGAAAGATAGCTGCAGTGGGAAATGCTAAGAAAATGACCGTGATGAGTGAGGAAAATGGAGGAGAAATAAGGAAGGATGAAGTGAAGGCAGTTAAGATGATGAAAGCAGGTAAGGCACCTGGTCTGGATGGATGCCATGCAGAATGTCTAAAAAAAGGAGGTACAGTGATGGTGGACTGGCTGGTGAGGTTATTTAATGTTTGCTGGAGAGAGGGTAGAGTGCCGGAGGACTGGAGGAGTGCCTGTATAGTTCCACTGTACAAGGGAAAAGTGGACAAGTGTGAATGTAGTAGTTTCAGAGGGATTAGCTTGTTAAGTAATTGGTAAGGCTTATGGGAGGATCTTGATTGAGAGGATTAGGAGAGGAACATAGGGAATAATTGGTGAGGAACAGTGTGGATTTAGGATGGGTAGAGGATGTGTAGATCAGATTTTTGTGGTAAGACAGATATGTGAGAAAGCTATAGGAAAAGGTAAGGATGTTTTTTGGGCTTTTATGGATCTGGAAAAGGCTTATGACAGGGTAGACAGGAAGGCACTATGGGAGGTTTTGCAGATATATGGGATAGGAGGAAAGCTTCTAGGAGCTGTCAAGAGTTTTTATGAGAGTAGTAGAGCTTGTGTCAGGATTAGAAAAGGAGAGAGTGAGTGGTTCAAGGTAAAGGTGGGACTTCGTCAAGGATGCGTTATGTCGCCGTGGCTGTTCAACTTATACATGGATGGGGTGGTGCGAGAGGTAAATGCAAGGGTAGTGGGTCAGGGATTGGAGATGGTTAAAGAAAATGGAGAAAAGTAGGAGGTGAGCCAGCTGTTGTTTGCAGACGACACTGCGCTTGTGGCAGGATTGGAGGAGGGATTGATGAAGTTGGTGACTGAGTTTGGGAGAGTGTGTGATAGAAGAAAGCTAAAGATAAATGTGGGTAAAAGTAAGGTGATGAGATGTACAAGGGGTGAAAGTGGCAGAAGACTGGAAGTGAGCATTAAAGGAGAGCGACTGGAGAAAGTGGATAGTTTTAGATACTTGGGTGCAAATGTGGTAGGAAAAGGTGGAGGTAGAATGTAGATTGAGAGAAGCGAGTAAATGCCTTGGTGGATTAAAAAGTGTAATAAGGAATAGACATTTGGGAATGGATGCTAAGAGGAGACTGTATGAAGGAGTGATTGTGCCAACAGCAATGTATGGGGCAGAAACATGGAACATAAGAGAAGAAGAGAGAAGGAGTTTGAATGTGTTTGAGATGAGGTGTCTGAGAAGTATGATGTGGGTTACTAGGCTAGATAGAGTGAGAAATGAGGAGGTGAAGAGAACAGGGGTGGAAAGGGAGTTGGGAGATGGGGTTGATAAAAGAGTATTAGGATGGTTTGGACACATGGAAAGAATGAGTGAAGACTAGTAAAAGAGGTATGGAAAGCAGATGTGGAGGGAGTGAACATGAAGGGACGTCCTAGGATGAGGTGGATGGATGGGGTGAAGGGGGCTTTGGGGAAGAGGGGAATGTCTGTTGAGGAAGGACGGGAGAGGGCAGAAGACGGGTGAATGGAGAATGGTTGCATATGGATGATGTTGTGATGCATGAGGTGGAATGTGTGGGGGGGATGGGGGGTGAGGTAGTATGTGTGAGCAAAATTTGACGCAGCCCGAAGGGATTTCTCCCCGTCTTCTCCTTTTCTGCATGGGGGGACAGAGAGGGAGGGTCGCCGATTTAATGAAGCAGCCTTGCTGTGGATGTGCTGTGTCTTGCGACACTGCTTCTGACCCAGGGCAGTGGACAAGGTGCAGGGATGACCCGTCATCTAGAAGGTGCTAAGGGAGGGTGGAGTGTATTCAGGGATGGAATGGGTGGGAATGATTTTTATGTCTTTTCCTTTTTGGCTACCTCCCTTGTAAGGGGGAAAAAGCCTTGGTATATGTATGTATATATGTATTTAGTTTTAGAATTTATGAGGGTGTGAGTAGGAGGTTACCATATAATGAAGTGGTGGAGGTAGATATGCTTCTGCTGTGAGGCCCTGCAGTGGAAGTGATGTCTCTTGTCACATACCTTTGACCCAAGTAGTGTGGGAGGAAATAGAGATAACCATTCATCCACAAGGTAAGAAGGGAGGGATTGTGAATGGGTTCTTGGATGGGTATAGGGTGGGTATATGCTTCAACTCAGCAAAGACCTTTGGTAAATTTATGCACCACTATGAAGAAATCCACAAAGGTCATCACCACAGTGTTTGGGTTGTGTTGGCCTTTACTGGTTTGCAACCTAAAGCCCTCCTATGCTGGATGAAATAGTTTGGTATTGACAAGACTAAAATCTCTAAAAGATATTACCTAAACAAAATATGAATATATGAGGAAATTTGAAGAACACTAAGTTCACTAGAACTGGATGATTTAAGGAAAGGTTTGGTGCAAAAAATGGGAAGATAATATAAAAAGAATAATAGATAAAATACAATTTTTCTTTCCAAAGCTTGATTCACTTAATTGCACTTGGTTTCATGGGCTGCTTTTCAATTTCAGATTGGTATTCCGTTCCCAGACAGCAAGAGAAGAATCAGTCGACAGATTCTTATCGACATGAATGTTGCACAGTTGCAAGTTATTGTCAATGATCTACATACACAGATTGAAAGTAAGTAGTTTTAGTCCTGTTTAGATAATGTTGGAGAATTCTCTCTTTTTTTATACTTATCAATTCATTTTTTAGTAAACCATCTCTTGATACTGTTTCATCATAATCAGAATTGTAATCTGTATTCTTTGAATGCACACAACCTCTGCTTGCATTTGATTCCATATATAACTTTATTTGGATAACTCCCCCTCACCCCCAAATGTTTTAAGTACTTCCACCAGACTATTCTCATTTGACTTCTTTTGAGGAAATTATTTACTACTAATATTTTTCCATTGCAATTACCCTCATTGCAATTCTCAGATGTCTTTTGTGAAAAAAAGTGGAGGTTCATACAGCGCACTTGTCCAATTTTTTCTAGCACTTTGTGTAATTGTCATAAACTCCTTGGACATGACAAAAATTAACTTTGTTATGTATTGATTTATTCCTATCACCTTCCTCTATCTTCCCATGATGATTATGTCATCTGTGAGATCCAATGTTGACTGTTGTGTATACCTGTAGATACGCAATCCACTAGCCCCCATATGAAGGGGATAGTCAAGTCAAAGTATGACTGACATCAAAAGATTCATTCACAGCATCCCTCCCATCTTAACACTGTGGGGATAGAGTCACGTGCACCCCACCACACTAGGTGGGTCAAGTGCAGTACATTAAAACAATGGATACTGTTTTTACCTACATTCATGCACTTGGGATTTACCTTTCATGTATAGAGTGGGTGTATGCTATGACTAACCTACCCTTGCTTCTAAGGTGAAAAAGGCACTTTCTTATGTATGATTAATATTATTATTTATTTATTTATTAATTTTTTTTTTATATAAATCTGATGGTGATGAGAGATGAGGACAGACGATATGTGAGGATTTTAAGTAGGAAAAAAAAAAACTTCTGGAAGCAAGCAAGTGAAATGAGGAAGCCCATTGGTCACTCAGTGCAGAGATATTATGGAGCTGTCTGAAGTGATACTTATTTAAAAAATATATTTAATGTGTTTGAGATGAAATGTCTGAGAACTATGGTAAAGGTTGTAAGGTTGGATAGAGTGAGAAATGAGGAGGAGAGGGGGGCTGGAAAAGGAGATAGCAAATAGGTATGATGAAAGAGTATTGGGATGGTTCGGACACATGGAAAGAATGATTGAAGAAAGATTAGTAAAAGTTGTGGAAAGCAGAGGTGGATGGAGTGAACTTGAGTGGACGACAGATGATGAGGTGGATGGATGGGGTGAAAGGGTATTGAGCAAGAGGGGAATGTTTGTTGAGCAGGGAAGGGAGAAGGCAGGAGATAGGAATGAGTGGAAAATAGCTGTGTATAGATAATACTGTAATGTGAGGAAAGGAGGGGTGGGGGTATGGGGAGGTAGGGAGTGGTTATATGTGAATGATATTTTAATGTAACCCAAAGGGATGTTTCCCTGTATTCTCTTTTTCTACATGAAAGCATGGAGAGGGGAGTCGCTGATTAAGTGGAGCTTGCTGTGGATGTAATGTGTCTTGATGCATTGCTTCTGACCCAAGGCTGTGTGGGTGGGGGATACTTTTTTTTTTTTTTTTTTTAGGGGGGGGGGGAATGTCACTCCCACGGGCTTTGTTTGAGCCTGTGCAGTGGTGTTTATGGAAGACACACCTTATAGAGAGGAAGTGGGATGGTGTAGCTAGTCAGAGGAGCATAGGGGGCAATGGAAAAGAGAGGCTACAGCTGTTAGAGCGGCAGCAGATGCTCTAGTAGCTGACGGAGCTCATAGGGGCTTTGGAGGCAGCAGAGGCAGCTCACATGACCTTCAGGGGGCGCCAGTGGTCCCCATCTAAGGAAAGAAGTGGCGGGGAAATTGCTCAGGTAGTGGAGGAGGTTGGCATTTTTTGTGCGGCAGTGGTTCCACCATCTTTCATGGTGCACTTGGGATTAAATTGCCTGAAGCAACGGTCCTCGAGACACAGCCTGAAGAGCAGCTTTTCTACCCTTTTGGGAGTGGAGCAGGGGAGGACTAGAGGTTCATATTTACCTAGTTGTATCATATGGGAAAGGAGCTATGCTCGTGGTGACCCGTCTTTATCTTTCAGCATCAAGTTTTTTCTTAAAATCTTGAATAGTATTTGCACACACTGTTTCTTTATCTAAGTTAGTCCAGATATCCAGCACTCGGTGTGGGAAGCTATTTTTTTTTTTCAGATCTCTTCTATAATTATCCTTTTTGAGTTTCTTCTCATGACCTCTTGTTTTCCATTGTCGTCTTTTAGTAAATCATTCCTATCAAGGATTTCCATTCCTTTCATGATTCTATAGATAGTCAATAGATCACCTCTTTCTCTTCTCTGCTCCAGTGTTGGTAGTTCCAGTTTGGATAATCTTTGTTCGTATGTTAATTTGGAAAGAGCTGGTGCCAACTTTGTCATTGCTCTCTGTATTCTTTCTAATTTCCTTATATTCTTTTTAGTACTGGGTGTCCATAGTGTCACTGTGTATTCCAGTTTTGGTCTAATCAATGTAACTAATATTTTTTTAATCGTTTCTTCATCCAAATAGTCAAGTGCCACTTTCATTGACCTTAATAGGTTGAAGGTTCCTCCGACTATTTTATTGATATGTTTATCCGGTGTCATGTCTTTGCTGATTATTACTCCAAGGTCACTTTCTAAGTACACTTTTTTTATTTCTTCTTCACCAATTTTATAATTTTTTGAAATTTTGTTTTTACTTTTTCCAAACTCCAGTATACCATATTTCTTGATATTGAAGTTCACTTCCCACTTTTGAGTCCATTTCCAGATTTTGTCCAGGTCTGATTGTAAGGAATCACAGTCCTCTGTTCTTACTTTCTCTAGTATTTTTGCATCATCTGTGAAGAAATTATTATAACATTCAACTCCTTCATCCATGTCATTTATATATATGGCAAACATGATTGGAGCTGGCACTGACCCCTGTGAGATACCACTTATCATTTCTTCCCAATTTGAGTATTTTTCCCAGTCAGGAAGTCCTCTATCCATTCTAATAATTTACCTCCGATGCCACCTATTGATTCTATTTTTCCCATTAATTTCTTGTGTGGTACCTTATCAAATGTTTTTTGTAGGTCTAGATAGGCACAGTCTGCCCATCCATCCCTCTCTTGTATTATATCTATTATTCTCGAATAGAAGCAGATCAGGTTTGTTGTACATGATCTTCCTTGTCTAAATCCAAATTGATTTGGGTTCAGTATAGTTTTTTCTTCCAAGTATAACCCATCTACTTTTGATCACTTTTTCACATTTTTTTTATACTGTGCTTGTTAGGGAGACCGGTCTGTAGTTAGTTGGATTTTCCCTGTTTCCTCCTTTATATATTGGTACAATATTTGCATTTTTCCAGTCCTGTGGTACCTTTCCTTCTTTGAGCGAGCATTTGATTATATTGTATATTTTATTTGTTAACTCCTCTACGCATTCCTTCAATATCCAATTTGCTGTTCCATCTGGACCATGTGATTTTCTGACATCAAGGTTTTTTATTTGGTCTCTGATTTCCTTTATTGTTACAGTTATTTCCTTCATTGGGGCGGGGGGGGCGATTTCTGTCTTTTCCCTCACAGTTAGGTGAGTTCTCCATTGTGAATACCGATTTGAAATAATTGCTCATAATTTCTGCCATTTCTTGTTTTGTATATTCATGACTTCCTCGGCACAGCTTTTCAATTTCTTGTTTGTTTTTTAGGTTACCATTCACATATCTGTAAAATAGTTTAAGGTTGTTCCTTGCATTTTTCTATTATTTTCATATTTTCTATTTTCTTCTCTGCATATTTTTACATAATTGTTTCTTAGTTTGATGTATGTTTGCCATTTGGTCTTTTTTTTTTTTTTTTTTTGTCTTTTTTCTTGCTTTTGTTGTGGTACATATTTGTTCACTCCCTCATTATAAATTTCTTTTAGTATATTGCATTTCTCGTCCATCCTTGTTTCCTTTAGGAATTTTTCCCAATTTGCATAACAAAAGAATTTTTTTAAGTTTCCCAAAATTTTTGTTGTTGTACATTGGTCTTCCTATTCTGTGTTTCTCATTTCTTCTTAGGTCTATTTGCTCTTTTAGTTCGAATTCTATTATTAGTACATGGTCACTCTTTCCTATTGGTGTTTTGTAATCTATTCTGCTACAATTTCAGATTCTGACATAAGTATTAAATCCAGTCTCAAAGGTTCCTCATTGTTTCTGTATCTGGTATTTTCCTTTATCCATAGAGTCATTGTGTATTCAATGGTCATATCGAGTAGCATGCTGCCCCATATGTCTTCTCCACCCACTGTCATTTCTTCCCAACACATTTCTTTTGAGTTAAAATCACCCATAATTACTGTATTTCCTCTTTCAGTATATCGGACAGTTCATACTTAGTATGTTCCAACAATTTGGAATGATCGTGTTCTTTCCAGGGGTACATACACTACTACAAATTTTCTACTTTTCATGTGGTTGCTTTCCATCTTTATCATAATTGATTCTACATTGTTTTTTCCTCCTGTTAACTTTGTCACATTTAAGTCTTTCCTGGTCAGAAATAACACTCCCCCTTGTTTTTCCTTTCTATTCTTCATCCAACAGTTGTATAGACCTTGTCCCACAGTATTTGGTGGTAGATTACCTTTTAGTTTAGTTTCTACTATTCCCATTATGTCCAGTTTTCTAATGCCAGATAGTCATTTAGTTCATTCAGTCCTGAGATCATTCCATCTATGTTGGTATAGGCTAATTTTAATTTTTTTCTTTCTAGTCTTTTTCTGTCTGCTTTGTTTCCTTTTTCCTGACATACCATTTTCTCAGTCTCAGGTCTACCACTCTCCAAAAAGAAAAATTTCATTTCAGTCTCGGTTCTTTTTTTCCTTTTTTTTCCTTTGCTTCATTTCTAAGCTCTTTCTCTTTTTCTTCTCTCATTTCTTTTTTTATCCATACATTTTTGTGTTGTTCACTGCTTGATAGTTTTGCTGTTCTAGATAGTACTTCCTCTGCAATCATTTGTGACCTAAGTTTTACTTTTAGTGGCCTATATTGTTTTTCTTTTGAGTATCTACCTATTCTATAATTTTCTTCGACTTTAAAGTTTGACCCTCCTCTTGAATCTCTTTTAGAATTTCTTTAGTGATCTCTTTTTCTTCTTTTTCTCTCTGATACCTAGGAACATCATGCTTTTTTTTAATACCATAGATTACAATCAATCTTTTTGTTCACTGTATCCCTAGCCAAATTACCTTTCTCTTTAATCACTTGGATTACCGCTTCCTTAGCATTCTCCTTTACTTGCTGTTCAACTATTTCTTTAAAAGATAATTTTTTACTTTCCTGTTCCACCCTCCACTGTTTCTTTATTTCTTGGAAGTCATTTTCTTTGATCTTTTCTTCCACTTTCTCAGTCAATGCTTGTATTTGATCCTTCATCTCTTTCTTTAATGCCTCACTCCTATTCATATCTTCATTTTTCAATCTCTTATTTTCTCCCATTATCTTATTCATTTCCATTTTCAACTCATCTATTTCCCTGTTATTTTCTTCATTGGCCTTTCTTAATAGAGCTACTTCTTTGTATATAATTTTGCACTCACTTTTGAGTTTGATTATTTCATCTAACAATTCATTGATTTCCCTATTTCTTATTATATTTTTAAACCTGGGTTCTCTTTCCGTATCTGTCCCTCTATATATATTGCTATTGTCCCTGTTGAACCCCGAGAAAATATTTCAATCAAACCTTTGGTATGTCTTTGGGGTCTCGTTCAAGCACTTTTTTTTTTTTTAGTATTACTCCAAGTGGAGATTCAATTATACTTACGTCTAGACATCTTTTTGTAGGTTCTTTTTCCCTAAGTCCTTCATTTTTTTCTTCCATTATTGTCACTGATCATGAAAAAAGAATAAATGAATAAAGATATGTGTTTGAGATCAGGTGCCTGAGAAGTATGATAGGGGTTACTAGGCTGGATAGAGTGAGAAATGAGGAGGTGAGGAGGAGAACGGGGATAGAAAGGGAGTTGGAAGATAGGGTTGATGAAAGAGTATTGTGATAGTTTGGACACATGGAAAGAATGAGTGAAGAAATATTAGTAAAAGAGGTGTGGAAGGCAGAGGTGGAAGGAGTAAACATGAGGTGGTGACCAAGGATGAGATGGATGGGTTAAAAGGGGTATTGGGAAAGAGGGTAATGTCTGTTGAGGAAGGATGGGAAAAGACAGAAGATAGGGGTGAATGGAGAATGGTTGTATATGGATGATGCTGTGATGTATGAAAGGGAATGGGTGGGGTATGGATTGGGGTGAGGGAATGTGTGTGAAAAATATTTTGATGCAGTCTTCTCTTTTTCTTCATAAGGGGATGGGGGGGTCTCACTGATTTAATGAAATGGCCTTACTGTGGATGTGCTGTATCATGCAACACTGCTTCTGACCCAGGGCACTGAGTGAGATGCAGGGATGACCCGTCATCCAAGAGGAGCCAAGATAAGAGGGAGGGAGGGGGTGAATGGGAGTGGATCTTATGCCTTTGTTTTTTTGGTTACCTCCCATGTAAGCTTTATGAGGGAAAAACCTTTGGTATATGTATGTATGTATGTATATATTACAAATTGTTTAGTGATCTGTGTAAATGTTTGTTTGGAAGCATTGCTTGGTAGTGGGAGTAGGTTGTAAATACTTTAGTAGAATGCTACTGAAGTTGTTTTTGTATTGTACCTAGTGGGTTATGTTTGTGTGATGTGGTGTGAAGGGTGGGATCAACGGTTCTAGTGTAGAATTGTGTATGTATCATTCACACGTCATCTTAGCTAACCTCTCTGAAATACTGTACTCCTTATATTTTGTGTAATTCCTTCTCCTGAAACAAAGCCTTTTTGACATATTTGACTGTATAGTCAAACTCTAGGAGGATAGAGTTACTTTTACCTAATGGTGGTCCGTAAGTAATGTTTACTTCACTTCCTAATCTCATAATGTATAGGTTTAGTGTTGCTTGTTTGACTCCCCAAATTCGTGTTGGCTCATCTGTATGTTGGTGGAATAGGAAATATAATTAAGTTCAAGAAACTGCAACCTCAACTTTGTTCTTCCCTTTTCGCCATTCTTTCCAATTGACAGTTTTGGCTTTTGAAATCCTTTAGCAGTAGTGATCTGTAATTTCTGTCATGACTTAGTTTTTAGTACCATATCTTTCAAGGTACTCTTGAACTTAGATTATTTTGTTTCTTCCCATTTGTTAGTGAAGGGCATTGTAGATGCTACACAAGTCATGTTTTCAATGCATTTTTTTAGTTTAATGGATGACTTATGTTTTACTTTCATCCTTTTGTTTCAAGCACTTTGGCATGCAACTGTTTCAGGCTGAGAATCTGTACATCCTCCATTTTTATCCCTCTGTAATTAGTATCCTTCAAATTCATGCCCAACCTCTTACCCTCATCACTCGATGTGCATCTTGTCACCTTAATTTTGCTCTCCTCACATGTATCCTATCAAACTCTGCCACCAAATGTCTCTCTACGGACTTGTCACAAGTGCAGTGTCAACTGCAAACAGTGCTTCCTTTGCCCTTTCTTCTGAACCTGGCTCAATGTCCCATACTCTTTTCACTTCCTTTCAAAATGACTTTTTATTTATTTATTTATTTATTTATTTTTTTTTTTTGTAAATTATCAAACACCTACCTCATTTCACATTTGCTCTCCCCTTGGTATCCCTCACTTTGTATTTTGTTTCCACTCACTTCATATATCTTATGTACTTCCTCATTTCTATGCTTGCCTCTTTTTTGCAACTCTGCCCTCACCTCTTCATCCAATCATCCACTGCCTTTCCCTTTGTTCCCTACTACTTGTGCATAAACTCTTGACTGCCTTTAGCTAACTTCTCCATATCCCATATATGTATAACACATCTATATACCAAGTGCTTTTTCACCCTTACAAGGGAGATAGCAAAGTCAAAAGACACATTCTCACTGCCACCCATTCCACTCCCATCCACCACCCGTTCCTCACACTCATCTTAGTGCCTTGTGGATGAAGGGTCATCCCTGTATTCAGCCCACTGCCCTGGATCAGAAGCAATGCAGCAAGACACATTACATCCACAGCAAGCGCCCTCCATCACCACATGCAGATACAGAAAAAGATAAGATGGGCAGAAATCCCTTTGGACTGTGTCAAATTATCATTCACACATAACCACTCCCTGCTCCCCTCCCCATACCTTGCCCTCTCCCTTCCTTACATCATAGTATCATCTATACACAGCCATTCTCCACTCACACCTATCTCCTGCCTTCTCCCTTCCTTGCTCAACAGACATTCCCCTCTTACTCTAAACACCTTTCACCTCATCCATCCATCTCATTCTTGGGTGTCCCCTCAATTTCATTCCACTTCTGCCTTCCACACTTCCACAATGTATAATGTATATCTATCTATATGTATACCAACAGCTTTTCCCCCTTACAAGGGAGGCAGCCAAGTCAGAGGCACATACTTATTCCCACCTATTTTACTCCCACCACCCCTCCCATCTGAGCTCCTCATAGATGATGGGTCATCCATGCATCCGTCAACAAGATCTGGAATTGGACTCAAAAGTGGGAAGTAAAATTCAATATAAAGAAATGTAGTATAATGGAAAGAGTAAAAACAGAACATCGAAAGATTACAAAATTGGTGAAGAAGAGGTGAAAAAAGTAAACTCGGAGAAAGATATTGGAGTGATGATCAGCAAGGACATGACACCGGATAAGCATATTTATAAAAGATTCAGAGAAACCTACAATTTATTGAGGTCAATTAAAATGGCGTTTGCTTATTTGGACGAGGAAATTATAAAAAAAATTCTAACTACACTAATAAGACCAAAACTTGAGTAGTACACAGCAACACTATGGACACCAAGTACCAAAAAGAATATAGAAAAATTAGAAAGAATACAAAGAGCAACAACAAAACTAGCACCAACCCTTTCCAAACTGACATATGAGCAAAGACTATCCAAACTATAATTACCAACTTTGGAACAAAGAAGGGAAAGAGGAGAACTGCTCACTATAGAATAATGGAAGGAATGGAAGTCTTAGATAAGAATGACTTGTTAATATGGGATAATGGTAAAACAAGAGGACACAAAAAAGAAACTAAAAAAGGATAGTTACAGAAGAGATCTGAAAAGGAAAAGCTTCCCACATGGAGTGATAGATACTTGGAACAAATTAGACAATGAATTAGTGTGTGCAAACACTATTCAAGATTTTAAGAAAAAACTTGATGCTGAGAGATACAAAGACGGGTCACCACGAGCATAGCTCTCTTCCCGTATAATACAACTAGGTAAATACATAACCACTCCCTAACCACCCCATCCCCGACTCAAGTGCCTTTCCAAATTTGATTTCTTTTAATGCTACTAGGACTTCGTCTTTTGTTATTGCCTTATCATTCTACCTCCATCAGTCATCTTGATATCTCCCACCACTACAGTCAAAGCCTCCCTGTCCTCCACATTTAACTGGGCGGAAGGGGGAATCTACTGTTTATTTGGTGATAGGTTTCTCCAGATTCTCAGGCCTATGCAAAGTTTGAGTTCTTTATATGTTTACTTTTTTCACTCCTACTTGTAACTAAATATGTGTTTGCATGGTTATGCTTATAATTAAATGTATATTTATTTACCAGGTAATTTACATTACATAACATTTTTCAAATGAACTTGTACTCATTGACGTATGTTAGAGGATTTATTCCATGTAAGCTATGGCTTGAAATTAGTTGGAACCATATGTGAAATGCTAGCTAATTATGTCTTATATGTATGATGATAAGTGTGAGTGTGCTCATATGTATCCAAACTCTTGAAAACCTTGTCCTCACTTAATAAAACTGTTATAGTGAGTAGGAATATTTTTTATGATAATTTTTGTTTGATAAACTGATGTGGGAATACTTTTGCCCTATTTTCTTTTCTATTGTGCTTTTTAAAGAGCTTTTTCATGTATTATACAGTGTCGTATCCATTTTTTTTTTTTTTATATATATATATTTATCTATGGTACATTTTTTCATGCAAGTCATTTTGTATTCCTGCATGCTGTTGTGCTATAGAAACTGTTGGTTATCATTAGAAGCTTTATCATCAGATGTAACCAAGCAAATGAATAAGGTGTTTGTAAGACAAACACCTTATAGATATGTAGTGCAACTGTGCTTCTTCTGTTTTGCAGCCAGCTTTGTCATAGTGACATAGTGCAGAACATCTCCAGATGATTTTCTCTTCCATAGTATAAAAGGTGGCCTCCAGATGTTTGCCTTGCTTTATAACAGCGATTGTTTTTCTTTCGTGCACAGGTTTGAATGAAGATCTTGTTAACCTGTTAATGGAGAGAGATGACCTCCACATGGAACAGGACTCCATGCTTGTGGACATTGAAGATTTAACTAAACATCTGTAAGTCATGTTCAAGTTGACTTGTAGTGAGGAGAAGAACTTTTGGGTAAAGACACAAGATTTCTTTCTCTGCCATTCTCTCCTCTTTTTTCTCTCTGATGTACAACCTTCTTCACTTCTGTACATGTGGGAAATAAGGTCAATGTAGAGTTGCCACAAGGTCGCTTTGATCCCTCTCTCATCTTATCTGTATTGTTATATTTATGTATTATGTAAAATGGTTTTCCATGAATGTAATATGGACGAAATTGCTTTAAATATAATTAGTATTCTGTTGCATGGGTATGCAAACAGAAATTAATGTAAGAGAAAACTGAAATGTTACAAGGTTTTGAAGACAATTGCTCTGTGTTTTCAGTTTTACTTTTTTTAGTCAAGTGTTGTTTTATATATATATATATATATATATATATATATATATATATGTATGTATATATATATGTATATATATATGTATGTATATATATGTATGTATATATATGTATATGTATATATATGTATATATATATATGTATATATATATATTTTTATTTATATATATATATATATATATATATATATATATATATATATATTAGATTAAGATTTCCAATGAAGCAAATTCATCTTTGCTTTTTGGATTCCACCTCTGTATATCATCAGCCAGTAAGGTTTATGCAAAAATTCAGTTCAGGATTAGTTAAGGAGGTTGAGCACATGGGTGGGAGATTGGCTAGAAGGATGTGATACAAGATATTAAAGATAATGTGCTTGGACTCTTGCACTCATCCTGGGTGAAAATATATATCCTATCACTTAAAGTGTGATTCATAATATCCTTTTAAAATATAAAATGTAATTTTGTGGGGGGCCATAAATAGTCATAAAAACCTTGGCAAGCAAAGGGTCAACCCTTTTCCAGGTTTGCCTTGTCTAACAACAGTCAAAATGAATATGAAAGGCATCCATAATAGTGAATGGGTTAAGCAGCTTTCATGTTCTTCATATGAATGTACAGAAATGTTCTTCTGTAATTCTGCTGAAGAGTGTGTCATAATAGAATCTTTGGATCTACACTTACTCCCCCCTTTTATTAACATCCCATTTAGTATTTAATAGCAAAGTTATTGGTAGTTCACCATATGCATTAAATTTCTATTAATTTCCTGCCAAGCGATTTGGAACAGGTGGCAAGGACCAGTTTCATGAGCATTTGGTAGTAATTTGTAATCCTTTACTGGGCAAAGTTTCCCTTAAGCTAAGTATAATAATCTGGCATTACCCAGAATAAAGAGTATCAATGCCCAATTTGATCTTTGCTTAACAAAGATTATTTGAAGTAGGCTAGTATGTTAGATTTTTTTTCTTTATTTTTTCTTATGTTGTACAAGGTTTGGAAGTTCCTAGTTTATCTGTTCTTAAATTCTTTTGTAACTTGAACCACATCTTTTCTTAAAATTTCATATTTGGACTTTTCCCCTCCCAGGAGCTTGTAATAACTTCTTTTATCAAATTACTTTCCCTAATTTCTTCTTGTACTATACTGTCATATAATTGTAGTCCACTGATTTCTGTTTTGGTGCCTGTTTTAATTTTCTTAGACACATAAACTTCATATAACTATAGTGCAATTAGTTTTGTAATCAGTACCAGGGTAAGACAAGCACAACCAAACAAACAACATAAAAACAACACTGGTAGCATATTACTCCACCATCTACAACAACTGACCTCCACATTATACAACACATTGATACAAAAAATACACACACACTCAGATAAAAAAATGGGTACTTCAAGACCCGTCAAACTCCCTACTCCACCAAACCCCTCCAGACATCAGCAATACAGTTAGGAATGCTAACTGTGGAAGTGGTCCTTGGGAGGTTTCATGTTAAAGAAGTTGATGAGGTATCAAGGACTTACTTCATTATATCATATCTTTGGTCGGTTGAATGTTATAAACCATTATAGGATGTCATCAGAAGTTTGGAGAATCATAGTAGGTTGATGTACACATTACATACTAAAAGTTCTCAAACATTAGAGAAGACATAGCAGCTCATATTTTGTGCCCTTGGAACTGCAACAAAGAAAGTTATGTTATGGCTTGTTGTGCAGCATTTAATATATAATAATTGAAAACATCTGCTTATCTTTTAGTTGGTGGTGCAGAATATGAATTTGTATGGATGTTTGAGGACTTTTTGTGGCAAGTGTATATATGTTTTTAACATTCATAGGAAGGTTGAGTGCAAAAGGCCTGTAACATTCTGAAATTTAAGCATAATCAAAAAAAGAGGCCATATATGTCTCAGGCCAGTTGAACTGAACATGTTGAGAGGAATTCAAATCGACTCTGTGTTTGTAGTAGTTTCCTTTCTAGTCCCATAAACAGAACCACATATCAGAGAACATATGCACACTTACACTCAATTACAGACTATTTATTCTCTTAATTTGTATTTCATTTGTATTTACTTGTCCTGTAGAAATGTATTGATAATGTTCTTTTAAGTTCATTTAAGTAGTGTCTTTGTTTTTTCCTATGTCATTTTAGTATTCAGAATATGTTGCATAGATCTCAAGTAAAGACTTTTTAGTTGGCATCATCTTTCTTCTAGTTTGATCTAGTTTGAAAGATTTACCATTTTCTAAACAGTGGTGCCAAGGAGGGAATGCTAAGAGTGCCAAAGGATGGCTCCTCCACCTCCTCCCCATCACCCTCCACATCGCTGCGATCTCTACAAGGCATGTCACCCAAGACAAAGTCTCGTTCAATTAAATTAAAGGGACTTGTTAAGAAATGATAGGCAATTTTTTGGTAATTGTATCATTGCCAATCTAGGACATGTAACATTTCATTCAAATTGGGTAATATGTAGAAACTTTTGATCCAGTTGCATGATACTTTTCTAATTTTTCTCAACAAAGAACTTGAAAGACTTAATGTCATTTTTTTTCTTCATCTTGTAAAACAGACTGAAATGGGCTGCTTATGTTTAATACTGGAGCAAAATATAATGTCAAGAAATGTGGCAACCTAGTTCATAATCATCAGAACATGTTAAGGTTGTCTGCAGTGATTAACACCAGAAAGAGACAAGTATAAGTTTGGTTTAATCCACTGTCGTCAGCACTTTGCTATGAGAAGGATTGTGTGGATGAACATATACAGAGGCTACACTTGGTGCTAAGCAGAGAAACATTTGTGCTGTTAAGAGATTAAGAAGTAAGTACTGTATATATTTGTAACCAGGAATGCTGCAATGTTGGGTGTATCAGTGGTGAACTGAAAGTCGGTTGAAATGTGCATACGATACACATTCTTCTTGTAGCAGATGCCCTGAGCAACTGTGAGGTTATCTGGATCTGTGGGAAATAGCTGAACAGAAGCTGAGATCAGTTTTGCAGATTACATTGTAATGATTTGGAGGCATGTGCATTTTATTGAAAGCTGGATACCTAAGAGGAAATGTTGTATTTGATGTAAAGAATTTATTGCAAAATGTGAATAAAGGACTTGGAGTAAAAAGTGTTTCATGTATTAAAAGAGGTTATGGACCTTCTTGTTTCATAATCTTTTACATGGAAATGTAATATTGTCCACTTGGGGGAACAGTCTTCTAAGAGATAGAAAGAGTAAAATATATGGCATGCATTACATGGATCATAAAAGAAAAAATGCATTTGAGATCACAAAAAAAAAAAAAATGAAGTAAGAAAAAGTACAGATTTAAGCTTTCCATTCCTTTGGCTTAATCCTGATAATCATGCTCTCATTGGTTCCTTTCCAAATGTATATAATGTAAACAGATCATTATGACACTGAATTCTTGTGTTACAATATAATAATTATGTTATTGTATGGTGGCAATCAGTGCAATTGGTACCACAAAACTTTACCTCTCCTGCCTTAACTTGGTCTACATTCAATTTTTTATTTTTGTAAATATATTTAAAATCCAAGGCTTTGTCTTCTTGCCATTTTAAATAATGCAATAATGCAGAGTTGAATTAAACATCCCCCCCCAAAAAAAATATATATATATTTTACCTTCACCTTGTTTGAATAAAATTTTTAATGTTATTATTGTGGATGTTCTCTGCCCCCTCAAGCCAAGTAGATTTATATCTCTTGAAATGTTAATGTTTCTTGTGGAAGCATCGCTGTGTATGTTGTCTACATATTAAGTCCATTACAAAAATAGAAATGGGATTTTCTACTGCATTTGTATGTGAATATATACTTGTGTGTATGTATCTGCAAACACACACACACACACACGCACACACAGTATGTGCAAACACTATACAAGATTTTAAGATAAAATTTGATGCAGAGAGATACAAAGACGGGTCACCACGAGCATAGCTCCCCTCCCGTATATTACAACTAGGTAAATACACACACACACATACCTGGACGAAGAAATGGTGAAGAAAATAGTAGTCACTTTGATAAGACCAAGATTGGAGTATGCAACCACGACGTGGTCACCAAATACAAAAAAAAATTCATAACAAAACTTGAAAGAATACAAAGAGCAATTACGAAACTGGCACCAACACTTTCAGAACTATCATATGAAGAGAGACTAGCAAAACTGGAACTACAGACGTTAGAACAAAGAAGAGAGAAAGGAGACTTGATAACTACAGTATTTATAGAATCATGAAAGGCATAGAAACTATTGATAGAGAGGATCGAATAAAATGGGATAGCAGAGATACAAGAGGACACAAAAAGAAAATCAAGAAGGACAGTTTAGAAGAGACCTGAAAAAAAAACAGCTTTCCCCACAGGGTGATAGATGTTTGGAACAAGTTAGATGAGAAAGTGGTGTGTGCAAAAACAATACATGAATTTAAAAGCAGTCTAGACAAAACGAGATATGAAGACGGGACACCACGAGCATAGCTCCCCTTCCCGTATAATACAATTAGGTAAATACACACGTCGGATTCACGGCAAAGATTGGAACTCTGGAAAAGACGTGCAATTTACATGGGTCTCAACAACGAGGAAGTACCTTTGTTGTATTAATAGGGAAAGGGAAAGCTCGTGGTGTAGTGGGAAGACAAAGAAAAATTAGAAAGGGAGGGATTACTGAGGGAAAAGGAAGGAAATGTGGAAGGAGACGAACGGGTTCCCCAGGACGTCAGGAGAAATGTCAACAAGAGGGATGCAGATGATGCAGGTGAAATAGAAAATATCAGTAAAAGCATTAAGTTTAGAAATATAGATAAGAATAGCACAATAGAAAGTTGAGATGATAATTTCCATGGATTTAATGAGGGGGGGTGGATGCCAACCTCCCCCGATTGGCAAGTCTAGATGAAAAACTAGAGAAAATGACCAAACATTTGGAGGTTAGGTTCAGCCAACTTACACGGATTACAAAAAGAGTCGATAAATTGGAAGAATTAAAGAAGGAGAACCAAAACCTAACTAAAGAAATAGAAGAATTAAAAAGACAGTTAAAAGAAGTAAAAGATGAGAATGAGGAATTAAAGAGAATAAAGAGTCCATAGCAGAAGAAGCACAGGGTTGGAGAAAAATCCAAGAGAACAAAGCTGTATTTACATATATAGCAAAACAACAGATGAAAGAACAAACTAAGGAGACAGTTGTTAAAGTGATGAGAGAAAAGGATAATAAAGTAAGAGACTTAGCGGACAAAAAGAAATGTATAATTATATTAGGAATGGAAGAGAAGTATAATCCAAGTAGGACTACAAGAGTAAAAGAGGAAAAGGAAGGTAAACAAGATATAAGAAGTAGTTCAAGAGGATGGACAAGAAACAGGGAAAGAAATTGAAGAAATATATAGACTAGGGAAATATAATACAGATAAGACCAGACCAATTAAGATCAAATTCAGGTCACAAATGACAGTAGAGAATATCTTAGCAAAAACGGTTAAACTAGCCGACAGTGATCAATATAAACAGGTATGGATAAAAAGAGAAATGAATAAAGAGGAAAGAGAGGATGAGAAAACCAAAAGACTAGTAGCTAAGGAAAAAAACGAGAAAAGTTAATACTGTAGAAGATTGTGATTTGCTGCAGAGTGATTTCAGTAAAGTATGGGAATGGAGTAGGAAGTGGGAGATGGAACTCAATATTAAGAAGTGTAGTATAATGGAATTTGGAAGAAGCAAAAAAAGAATAGTGGGATCATATACATTGGGAGAGGAAGAAATTAAAAAAGTAGAAAATGAGAAGGACTTAGGAGTCATTATTATGAATAATATGTCCTCTGAGGAACATATAAACAAAATGTTTGGAAAAACTTATAATTCAATAAGAACAATCAAAGTGGCATTTACATACCTGGACGGGGAAATGGTGAAGAAAATACTAGTCACTTTGATAAGACCAAGATTGGAGTATGCAGCGACAACGTGGTCACCAAGTACAAAAAATAAAATGTATAACAAAACTTGAAAGAATACAAAGAGCAATTATGAAATTGGCAACAACACTCAGAATTATCATATGAGGAGAGACTAGCAAAACTTGAGCCACAGACATTAGAGCAAAGAAAGAGAGGAGACATGATAACTATTTATAGAATCATGAAGCCATAGAAACTATTGATAGAGAGGATCTAATAAAATGGGATAGTAGATTTACAAGAGGACACGGAAAGAAAGTCAAGAAAGACAGTTATAGAAGAGACCTAAAAAAGAATGGCTTTCCCCACAGGGTAATAGACATTTGGAACAAAAGTTAGATGAAAATGCAGTGTGTGCAAAAACAATACACAAATTTAAAAACGGTGTAGATAAAACAAGATATGAAGACGGGACACCACAAACATAGCTCACCTTCCTGTAAAATACAACTTGGTATATACACACAGACAGTCAATCAGATCGGACATGCCTGAGAAAGCTCCGCAAGCTAGCACTAAATCTAGCTATTTTTCAACTGAATATTGGCAATTTACTTAGTTGTAAACAGATCAGAGGGGGGCTATGACGAGTGGTACCGTGATGTAGAAAAGTGATTAGTGTAACAAGAAGAGTAAAAAGAAGGGAAATGGATGATAAACCAACTTATGCAGAGACAACTAAAAGAAGATTGGACATGGGTAAGTATGAAACGCCTTTGGGAGTAATTAGAAAGAAAATATGTAACATAGCCCCAGATATGAAAATGAATCATTCCATGGATTCAGAGCAGAAAGAAGTTTCGACCTCAAAAACATACTAATAAGCCAAGAAATATTTGAAATGAAAAGGGATATTATTGAATGGAAAAGGGAATATAACCAATTATACAAAGAAGTGAGTGAATTGAGGAAGGAAAATGCATTATTAGTTAGGGAATTGGGTGAAGTAAAAAATTATAATGAAACGATGAAAAATGAAGACACAATTAAAAATAAAATTTTGTTGAGGGAAGTCAATGAAAAAATATTAATAGGAGCAGGCAAAGTTGGTGAGAAATATAAAAAGAATCAAACATGATGGAAATCAAAAGCCAAATGAATGAAAACAAAGGAAACCAAAAAATACTATTTAAAGAAATAGTCAAAGAACAAATGAACAAAAGTACAAAGGACACAGTAATAGAAGTAATAAAAGAAAAAAGAGATTGGGTTAGAGACACAATAGACAAAAAAAAAAGTATTGTAACCTATAGTATCACAGAAAAACATGGTCTAATAAGGTTTCCAAAGGGAAAAAGAGAAGAATATTATGACAGAAATACTAAAAGAAATACAGGAGGAGGGCCAAGGTCATGGTAAGGCAATAGAAGATATCCATAGAATGGGCAAATATTCTGAAGAGAAGAATAGACCTCTTAAAGTAAAACTTAATTCACAGAGAATACATACATATATCAAAGGCTTTTTCCCCCTACACAGGGGTTAGCCAAAAAGAAAAAGGCATAGAAACCACTCCCACCCATTCCATTTCCTATATATTCCACTCCCCTCCACCCTCCTCCCTCCCTTTTATCTTGGTACCTCCTGGATGACGGATTATCCCTGTATCCTGTCCACTGCCCTGGGTCAGAAGCAGTGTCGCAAGACACAGCACATCCACAGCAAGGCCACTTCATAAATTTGGCAACCCCCCTCTCCATCCCCCCATGCAGAAAAGGAGAAGACTGGGAGAAATCCTTTCGGGCTGCGTCAATTTTTTTTCTCGTACATACTTCCTCACCCCCATCCCCCACCCACTCCCCCTCATGCATCACAGCATCATCTATGCACAACCCCTCTCTATTCACCCCTATCTTCTGTCCTCTCCCATCCTTCCTCCACAGACATTCCTCTCTCTTGTAATGCCCCTTTTACCCCATTCATCCATCTCATCCTAGGATGCCCCCTCATATTCACTCCTTCCACCTCTACCTTCCACACTTCTTTTAATAATCTTTCTTCACTCATTCTTTCCATGTGTCCAAACCATCCAATTACAGTTACAGAAGAGATCTAAAAATAAAAGCTTTCCACACAGAGTAATAGATACATGGAACAAATTGAAAGAAAAAACAGTGAGTACTAAAACTATACATGATTTTAAGAAAGAACTGGATGCAGAAAGATATAACTGTGGGTCACTACAAGCCTAGCTCTTCTTCCACAAAATACAACTAGGTAAGTACACACTAAAGAAAGTAAGTACAGAGTAAGACTGTGAATCACTACAGAAAAACCTGGATAAAGTCTGGGAATGGAGTCAAAAGTGGGAAGTGAACTTCAACATCAAGAAATGTAGTATAATGGAGTTTGGAAAATATGAAAATAGAATATCAGGACATTATAGAATTGGTACAAAGGAAGTAAAAAAGTTCGCTCAAAAAGGGACCTAGGAGTAATTATCAGCAAAGACATGTCACCAGACAAGCATATCAACAAAATAGTCTGAGAAACCATCAATTTACTAAGATCAAAGAAAGTGGTCTTTGACTACTTGAATGAGGAAATGATAAACAAAATATTAGTCACGCTGATAAGACCAAGATTGGAGTACGCTGCGACAGTATGGACACACAGTATAAAAAGAATATAAAGAAATTAGAATCCAAAGAGCAACAACAAAGATAGCACCAACACTCTCTAAATTGACATACGAACAAAGATTGTCCAAACTGGAACTACCCACCCTGGAACAAAGGAGAGAAAGAGATCTACTGGCCATTTACAGAATTATGAAAGGGATGGAAGTCCTTGACAGAGAAGATTTATTAAAGAAACTCAAAAAGGATAGTTATAGAAGAGATCTGAAAAAGAATAGTTTCCAATACAGAGTGGTAGATATCTGGAATAAATTTGATGAGGCAACAGTGTGTGCAAAAACTATACAAGAATTGAAGAACAAACTAGATGCTGAAAGATACAAAGACAAGTCACTACAAGCATAGCTCTCTTTCCGTATAATACAACTAGGTAGATACACACACACACACACAATTAGGTAAATACACACTCATATATAATATATAGATATATACACAGATACACACATATGTATATATGTGTTTTTTCAATGCTGGTCTTTTTCCTCCTTATAGAATGTACCTTATACTATTCTCATGATTGTGATGCCAGCAGTCAAAAGCTCTCAGAATAGAGGGAGGCTGGGGCCCTTTAACTTGCTGCAGTGCAATTACCAATGTACCAAACACTCAACATAATGGGTCACAGGATACAGTCAGACCATATGTTTGCAAACATTTCACTACATCATCTGGATTACACTTAAACAACAAGTTGATAGGCCATTGCACATATTGGTTAGATATGTCTTTGTGCCATCAAGCCCACTCTTTTAATGTTATATGCAACCATTATACATTTAATTGCCACTGCTCGAATCTTCCCATCAAGCCACTCTCCCTTGGCGTATAAGCATGGTAACCTCTATCTCAGTTGTCCTTGTCCTTTTTATGGTTGATATATCACCAACTATTTAGTGCTCCATCTACTGTATTCATATATTAATGAATCATTTTATATTTCATTTCCAAAGATATCTTTCCTCTGCCACATACATTCCCAAGTATCTGAATACTGTAACCTGTTCACACAGTACTTTTTTTTCTTTCTTTTCTTTCCTTTTTTAACTATCTTTTAACTTTTCTATTTTCATCTCATCAATACGGTACTGACATGTTCTCTCAGTTTCTTGTGCTTATGTCTTTTTCAAAAGTTGTTCAGTCTTGTATCTTATTTATACTATCTTCAACAGTATTATTTGCAAAGAATATGTGATTTGTTCCATGTGGTTTTCTTCAGGATGAGATGAATGAGAGTGAATGGGATCAAGAGCACATTCAAATAAAATGTTTCTCCCCCCCCCCTTTTTTTCGAAATCAAATGGATCTGCCTGGAGACAGTGGAATGGATCACAAAACTGCCTGGGAGCTTGCCAGGATGATCCTCAAGGTTGGAGAATGGTAAATGTCACTAGACATTGTCACATCATTTACTTGTTGATTGATTGGATGTGGCAGGTGTCTTCATGGAGTTGTCCTACAGGATAAATGACAAGGAAGATCATCTCTCCACTGTACATCTGGAAAGCCCATCAACATCCTTCCCACCACTTGGAGGTGCATCCCTAAAGGGCTGGCATTCTCTTTACCAATCATGCCTTCATGCCTCATATCCTTATTTTAAATGTATTATTTATGTCTTTATGCTCTATCAGTCAATTAAGACTTATGCTTTTTTGTGATCATAACTGTAGTTTTTGGACACTTTATTATGAACTCAGTGTTTCATTAAATACATACATATATCAAAGGCTTTTTCTCCCCTTACAAGGGAGGTAGCAAAAAAACAAAGGCATAAAAACCACTCCCACCCATTCCATCCACACATACTCCACTCCCATCCACCCCCTTTCCTCCCTTTTATCTTGGCTCCTCCTGGATGATGGGTCATCCCTGCATCTTGCCCACTGCCCTGGGTCAGAAGCAGTATTGCAAGACACAGTATATCCATAGCAATGCTGCTTCATTAAATCAGCACACACACACCCCCTTTTCCATCCCCTTATGCAGAAATGGAGAGGATGGGGAGAAATTCCTTTGGGCTGTATCAATTTATTTTTCATACATACTCCCTCAATCCCCCAACCCTCACCCATTCCCCCCTCATGCATCACAGCATCATCCATAGACAACCATTTTCCATTCACCCCTATCTTCTGTCCTCTCCTGTCCTTCCTCAACAGACATTCCCTTCTTTCCCAATGCCCCTTTTAACCCATCCATCCATCTCATCCGTGGTCATGCCCTCATGCCCTCCTTCCACCTCTGCCCTCCACCCCTCATTTACTAATCTTTCTTCACTCATTCTTTCCATGTGTCCAAACCATCCCAATACTCTTTCATCAACCCTATCTCCCAACTCCCTTTCCACCCCTGTTCTCCTCCTCACCTCCTTGTTTCCCACTCTATCCAACCTAGTAAACCCTCTCATACTTCTCAGGCACCTGATCTAAAACACCTTCAAACTCCTCTCTTCCTTTATGCCCATCTTCCTCTTACTGCCTTCTCGTTCCATGTTTCTGCCCCATATAGTGCTGTCATCACAATCACTCCTTCATACCGTCTCCTCTTAGCATCCATTCCCAAATGTCTATTTCTCATCACACTTTTTAATCCCCCACAGCACTTGCTTCTCTCAATCTTCATTTTACTTCCACCTCCACTACCTTTCCTACCACATTTGCACCTAAGTATCTAAAACTATCCACCTCCAATCTCCCTTAATACTCACTTCTAGTCTGCTGCCACTTTCTCCACTTGTACATCCATCACCTTACATTTACTTACATTTATCTTCAACTTCCTTCTTTTACACACCTTCCAGAACTCTGTCACTTACTTCCTCAATCCCTCCTCTGATCCTGCCACAAGTGCAGTGTTGTCAGCAAACAACAACTGGCTTGTATCCCACTTTTCTCTTTTTTTTTTAACCATCTCCAATCCCCCACCCACTACCCTTGCATTTACCTCACACACCACCTGATCCATGTATAAATTGAACAGCCAAGGCAATATAACACATCACTGATGAAGTTCCACCTTTACCTCAAACTACTCACTCTCTCCATTTCTAATTCTAACACAAACTCTACTACTCTCATAAAAGCTCTTGACTACTCTTAAAATCTTTCCTCCTATCCCATATATTTGCAATACCTCACACAGTGTCTTCCTGTCTACCCTTCTCATAAGCCTTTTCCAAATCTGCAAAAGCCCCAAAAAACATCCTTACCTTTTCCCAAAGCTTTCTCACATATCTGTCTTACCACAAAAATCTGATTCACACAACCTCTACCTGTCCTAAACCCACACTGTTCCTCACCAGTTACTCCCTCTCATCCTCTCCTAATCCTTTCAATCAAAACCCTCCCAAAGCCTTCCCCACTAAACTCACACTTATCCCCCTTTGCCTTGTAAAGTGGAACTATACAGGCACTCCTCCAGTCCTCCAGCACTCTACTCTCCCTTAAACAAACATTAAATAGCCTCACCAACCTGTCCACCAACCATCACTGTACCTCCTTTTCTCTCTCTCTCTCTCTCTCTCTCTCCAGACATTCTGCATGACACCCATCTAACCCAGGCACCTTACCTGCTCTCATAATCTTAACAACTGCCTTCGCCTTATCTTTCCTTATTTCTCATTTTTCCTCACTCATCACTGTCATTTTTTTAGCTCTTCCCACTGCAACTGCCATTCCCTCCCTATCCTCATTCATATTTAGCAACTCCCTAGAATATTCTGCCCATCTTCCTCTTACTGCCTTCTCTTCCATTATCATCTCTCCATCTGCACCTTTTACCTTTTCTTCTCTACTTGATTCACCTCCTCTTCCTCTCGTAATTTCTTTCCAAAACATCTTTTTATTACTTTAAAAATTTTCTGTTATACTCTTACCCCATTTCACATCTGCTCTTCTATTTGCCTCCTTTATCGAATGTTTTACTTCTCTTTTCTTTTCTTTGTATCTCATATGATTCTCTCATCCTATTTTGTAACCAATCTATGAAAACTTGCTTCCTCATCCCACCACTCACAACCCTTCCTTCTATTTCCTCCCTCCTTGTTCCACACACCATCTTTACACATCTTGTGACTCCCTCCTTGAACCATCCCCATTCCTCCTCCACTCCTAGTTCTACTCTATCTTTCACTCCCACTCCTCTCATAATTTCTTCTTGTACTCCTTTTCTTTCTCATTTAAGCAGTTCACTTTAAGCACCTCCCTACCTTCTGTCCTTTTCCTCTTTCTCCATCTATCCTCCACTCTCAACTTACCTTCCAAAAAATTATCAGATATTCCCCCATTCTCTCTCCTTCAAACATGTACATCCTTAACTCTTCCTGCTATACTCCTGGTTACCACTATATAGTCCATTAACGTTCTACCACCCTTCCATCCACCATCCTCTCCCATGCTTGACTTTCTTCCTAAACACTGTACTTGCTTTGATCAACTCTCTAGACACATCACCATCAACTCTCCACTATGATTTTTTTCTGGAACTCTACACTTACCAGCCACTCCATCTATTGGTTCATTTTGTACCCAAGCATTAAGGTCTCCCAATACCACTACATTGACATTTCTCCCTAAGCCTTCTATGCACTCATTTAAATCTATCCAGGCCCATATGCACACACAAAAACCCACATCTCCCTTCCCAGTTTCACCTTCATCCATATATTAACCTTGAAGAAACCTCCTTCCACTCCACTACACACTTACCTGTCTCTTCACTTATTAGTATAGCCACCCTATCTCTCCCTCATCCTCTCTTCACTCCTGAGATTCTCCCAACTACACTCCCAAACTCAAATTTGCCCATCCCTTTCAACTTAGTTTCACTCAGTGCCAACAGATCCATCTTTCTTCTCACAAACATAAAGCCTATTTCTTCCCTTTTACTCTCATCTGTACCACAGCCACGTATGTTAAAACACCAAAACTCCTCCCAGACCCTCTTATGCCTTTACTTTTTTTAGGAATGTCCCCTTGGGGCTACAGGGAGAAGGATGCCTAGTCCCCTGTCCCGTTTTTGTCACCTCATATGACTCAAATGGAAAGAGTCAGAGGCCGTATTCTTTTCCCCCACCACAGGGTTCGGCAAAATGAGAAAATGAATATTCAGAGAAATGGTACAGGACTGTAACAAGAGTTCGGGGATAGCATAACAGAGAGATAGTCACAGTATAATAAAGTATCATCATCCATATGAATAGAGATTTCCTCTACCACAGACAAAATGATGTGTGACTGGTCCATAGGGCACCCCATATCCTAAAGTATCAACTGCATGCTACTTAGCAGCTTTTAACCCCACAGTAACATCCAGCCAGTTCTTCAGACAGGGTAGTTTCATTAAGTGGCAAGCCCTAAAACATTAATGAAAATGTAATGCATCAATTCTTTCAATGTAAACTGAAACATCAGTATTCTGTACTAGCTCTGCAATAATAATTCAAATTAACTGAGATATCCTTCAGAGTGGACAGCAATTAATTTCACAATAAGCACTTATTCAATACAAACCCCATAATGCACTGTAAAACTAAAAGCACAATATTTTAAGGGTCTACTGAATTAAAGATGCAACATCAGATAGTACATTTGGAACACCACAAGATTCTTAACCTCTTGCATACAATGACGCCTATGTATGAGTCATGAGCTATGCATAGGGTATACAATAATGTTGGCATCAGCTTCCTGATTATATTTATTTTGTAGCTGAGGGACCCCCATATTCTGTGAACAGGCTTGATCATGTTTTCTCTGACATTATTCAGGGTGAAAGAGAACAAATATAATAGTAGCAACTTAATATTTTGTAAGGTGCATATTGTAATGCATCATTGTACATCAGGCAATCTGATGTGTGCATGAATATTCAAACCATACTGTTCCTTTGCTTGACACTGTTAATTTTTTATTTTACAAGCTCAGAGATTTCTTCACAGATTCTCATTAGTCCCATGGAGAAAGAGAGCCTGGGCCCAGTATGTAGACTAAATGTCAGTCCCTTGGAGTTGCACCTCCAGGTGGAGGTGAGGGTGTTGACGGGTTTTGAAGATGTGTGGCAGAGAGGTGATTCTCAAACTTGTCTCGCAGGACCACCACATGCAGTTACCTGTCTGTCCCCTGTCCTCAGAGTCGTGGAGATGATAAAGGTTACTTTCCTTTACATGGGGAAAAGCCAATACATGATAAAAAATGTATATACATCTACTAACACATGCAGTAGTGACTGAGGTAAATAAATGGATTTATACAAATCAGAAAAGAATTTAGAACAGTTGAGTTGTTATAGCATAATTTGCAAATGTACTTATAATTAGCATGTACAGTTATGCAAAACAACTCCACCATTTTATGCAGTTGCTTTCCTAATATCCATTCATAATGTTTATAGCTACATAATTCAAGAATATTATTTTCAAAGGGAAAAGAAATTGTGGTCAGTCAAATAGTCCCCCAAGTAATTATTTTATTGTCCTAAGGTATTGCATAGTTCTTATGCATGGTAAAGATCATTGTGTATGTCCAGTTATAAAAAACATCCCTTTTTCACAAGTTCTTATTCTAAATAAATATTTCCAACAATTTCCCAAATCTTTTATATTGTATAGTGTTTGCAATTATATTCATATTTGGTATATTTTATAAGAGGTTTGTAGCTTATTGTGTGATATTCAGATATTCTAAGAAAACATATAAATTTAGTATGAAATTGGAATCACACATATTTTAAGTATGCTGTATTGAGGGGGTTATATTAACTTTTGTTCCCTGGAAAATATTTTAAGTATGCTGTGTTGAGGGGGTTATATTAACTTTTGTTCCCTGGAAAAAAATTAATTAGCACAAATTTGTATGGTCATACAGTTAAAGTTCCTTTAATTATCAGATTTCTTAAGGGCTATAATTGTCATAAGGTGGTGAGAATGGTTTAGATAGTAGCTTTTATCTGTGTAACATCTTTGTATCTATTTTTTAAAGTCCAAATGATATTTTATATGTGTAGATCTATACTTATGGCTACTAAAACCCATATAGTAGTTTCTCTGGTCCTTTGCACTTATTTTTATTTGACTTGTTATTTAATACCTACGATGTGCATAAATATACTTTAATTAATAACAGTAATATTCATGAAAGTCTAAAGCCCTTTTTAAGTTATCCACTGTAAAAATTCTTCCATAGCTCATGTAGGCACCTCATGAAAAGAAAATAATGATTTCTGATGTTATTATTGAATGAATATACCAGCCATAATTTTTTTTCTCATAATAGGTACTATTTTCAACTACTTTTAAGAACCATTTAATTTTCATTTTGTATGATTTCATATATGTCACTGTAAACAGTACTTGTGTATGCATGTGCACCCCAGGATTGTGTATTTGTACAGCATAGTCATATAACAGTGTGACCTCTGCTGTGACTAGATGGACAACCAGTCAAGTCATGTATGGAGTTTTCTCTTTCATAGAACAATGATTTTTCATTGTAAATCAGCATTTCTTTTATCATGGTAGGTCAATTGCTTTTACATGACACAACAGCTGTTTTTTAATGGCACATCAGTTGTTTTTTTCATGGTGCTTCAGCTGGTAACATCATACTTTATTAATACAGACAATATCAAATCAAGCTTTTTGACTTGCTTGATTCTACACTTTTGTATAGAATGCCGTCAGATTGACTAAGTTGTCTTTATTTTCAAATTTGCAGTTGGCAGCCGTAATATGATGAAGAATTCTATTTGAGTTTAATTTTTCAGCAAGGCTTTGATTAAACTAAAGGATGTGAAGTATCAGATTGGGTTAAAAAAAATGCCTCGCTCAGCTTTCTTGTTAGGGTTTGTTTCTTAGTGATTTTTTTTAATTGTTTTATAAATGGTAAACATATTGAAATACATATCACAAATATTGATTTAATCATATTTCCACACAAATGTTAGGTGAAAGCTGAGCTTTGGGATTTTCATCCAGAATGATGAATTTATTAATTTATAACCAAAATTTAAATGAACAGATGTACCTCATGTTGGCTGTTATATGATTATATCTTACTTAATATTGTATATCTTCTTTATTTTCTTGTTAATCATTGCTAGAAACTACAGATTATGGACATTTCTAACATAATATTGAAGCTAAAGTAAAGCAAAATGTCATGGTGATGCAGTATAGTTTATTTTATTTTCTAGGATGGCAGTCCTAAGTCAGTCAGGGTCTGTTCACCAAATGAAAAACAATTAATTTGTAGTATCTGGCATCACTCAGTAGATCACACATTTATGTTATTTCCTTCCCAACATCAAACATGTCTTGTAAATATATAGATTTAAAGAATACTATATGAGGGAGATTGAAGATGTAGTGAACATGGAAAATCATGGTTACTCTATATGTTATGAATCATTCCTTATAATATTAATGTTACCAGTACTCCAATAGAAGCTACATATTGATGCATGAGCTGTAGGAACTATTTTATGGATTGGACGCAGCAATCATTGATGGTCCTTGTGTTGCACTAAAGTGGACCTCAGCAGCAAAATGTCTCTAAACAGTGAGGCGGTGGTGAAAGGGAACATAATTCATTGTTGTAATTGCCATTATATATATATATATATATATATATAACACACACACACATTGGTCTATGTGTGTGTGTGTGTGTGTATTTACAACTAGGTAAATACACACGCACACACATAGACCAAGGACTTTTTCCCCCCCATACAAGGGAAGTAGCCAAAGTCAAAAGGCATAAATCCACTCCCATATATATATATATATATATATATATATATATATATATATATATTCATATATATATATATTTATACATATATAAATATATACATATATACATATATATATAAATATATACATATATACATATGTATATATATACATACATACATATATTTAATGGATCAGGAAATTGGTAAAGGTTCAGATTCTCAACTCTGTAGTCATAGGAATGTTTCTGTGTTAACTATATTCAAGAAAGTTCAGGTGATCAGCGAGTTAGTTTATTCTATGTGATTTTGATATTCATATCAGTATGTATGGTACAGTTTATCCTTTGTGAGTTATTAAACATTACCTCAGTTTTATCAATTTTATATTGGGGACTGGCTAAATATGATTAATCCTCCCCCCCCCCTTCTTAGTTGTGTGAGGGACTACTTTGCTGCTTTCGTTCAGTGGGAAGGTTTTTTTTTCACATGCGATAATTTTTCTCAAGCTAAAAATCAAATAGGGAACATATGTATATATGAATGTATATATATATAATGTATGTAATATATGATGTATATATATATATATATTTATACATATATGTACATATATATATGTACATATGTATATATATAAATATATATATTTATACATATATATATTTATACATATATAATATATATATATATATATATATATATATATATACATACATATACCAAGGCTTTTTCCCCCTTACAAGGGAGGTAGCCAAAAAAGAAAAGGCATAAAATCTTTCCCACCCATTCCATCCCTGAATACACCCCACACCCCTCCACCCTCCCTCTTATCTTAGCACCTCCTGGATGACGGGTCATCCCTGCACCTTGTCCACTGCCCTGGGTCAGAAGCAGTGTCGCAAGACACAGCACATCCACAGCAAGGCAGTGGACAAGGTGCAGGGATGACCCTTCATCCGGGAGGTGCTAAGATGAGAGGGAGGGTGGAGGGGTGTGGAGTGTTTTCAGGGATGAAATGGGGGGGAATGATTTTATGCCTTTTCCTTTTTGGCTACCTTCCTTGTAAGGGATATAACAGATCTGTACGGTATTTCCTTCAGATATAACAGATCCTCTGTTATAACAGATCTTCGGATATAACGACAGACCCCTGTCCCCATATAGTTTAGTATATCTAGGGTTTACTGTATATATGACGTAAGTGGAGTAGGAAACACAGGAGTCTTAGTCTGAGTTTATTCCTGACTAGTTTTGCAGATATGCTTTTTTAAAGGAATGGTGTACAAATGAGCTGTGGGCATTTTAAAAATGAGGTGTTACCATAGTTGGTGACAAGTGTGAACATTGCATATTCATTGTTAGAAATAATAAGTAAATGTAATAATAATGATAATGCTAGCAATAAGAGTAGTGGTAAAAATTATAATAATAATAACAATGAAAATAATGATAGTAATAATAACAGTAGAAATAATAATAATATTGAAAATAAATAATGATTAATAATATTGATAATGATATAATGGTGATAATAACAATGATAAAAATAATAATAAAAAGAGAATAATAATGAATGATGAAAATATTAAGTGGTGAAGGAACAAAGTAGAAATAATGGAGGATACGTGATTTGATAGCATGTGAAATGAAATATGGTAGCATGGTATAAGAAGAATTGTCAAAGTAAAAGGAAGAAATCTCTAAAGGGTAGGCAAAAGTGGTGAGAAAAAGGTATCTACTTAGAGTCAGGGTTCTGGGAAGCCATTTTTGGAGGGCAAGTGTCACGAGGGATCCACCATTATTGCAAAAGGACTACACAAGAAACAATGGAAAATAATTGAATCTCTTTACATTGCCAACTACAAAAACAAACAAGAGAACTGGTGACTTGAAATGTACAAAATCCACTGCGACACTTGCCCTCCAAGAATAGCTTCCCAGACCCCCCCCCCCTGACTCTAAGTAGATACCTTTTTCTCACCTTTTTTGTCTACCCATTCCAGCTTTCTTCCTTTTACTTCGACAATTCTTCTTATACCATGCTACCATATTTCATTTCACATGCTATCAAATCACATGTCCTCCATTAGTTCCTTCACCACTTAATATTTTCATCATTATCATTATTACATTATTGTTATTATTCTCTTCTTTCTATTATTATTATTATCATTGTTATTATCACCATTATATCATTATTGATATTATTAATCATTATTTATTTTCATTTTTTTTTATTATTATTATTATTTTTACTGTTATTACTACTATTATTATTTTCATTATTATTATTGTTATCATCATTTTACCACTACTTTTATTGCTTGCATTATCATTATTATTACATATAGTTATTATTTGTGACAATGAATATGTAATGTTCACATATGTCACCAACTATGGTTACACGGAGAGGTAGTGAGGTCCACCTCATGTACACCATTCCTTTGAAAAAGCATACTTGCGAAACTAGTCAGGAATAAACTTAGACTAAAACTCCTGTGTCTCCTACTCCACTTACATTAACCTGTCAGAATGTCTATATATATATATATATATATATATATATATATATATATATATATATATATATATATATATATACACACACACACACACACACACACACGGGCTCTGAGCTCTCTTCCGGGAGGGAAATAGCTGTCGATCATGAGTCCAACACATGATCCAAGACCCTGGTGAATCACATATGCAGTTAATTCATTTGGGATCAAAAACCTTTCCCCACCCACAGAGTTTTTTCCGTTATTTCTTTTCTTTCTTTTTAAGAATATATGTGAACCTGCAATTTTTCACAGAAAGATGGAGGATTTTATTGTCAATGCTCAGAAGTTAATGAACTTGATATCAGCTAGGGTATTTGTGGTTGAAGGTATCTGTATCACTAGGTGATTACCTGTTAGATAACCTTGAACTATTGATGAATTCAGATAAAAACCTGCCATTAGTTTCTTCTTGTTTAGACATAAGCTGTAAAATATACTTGTTTGTAAGATGTTGGTGAACCATGTACTCACATGATGTTAGATATGTTGTCAATACAGAGGTCACCGTGCCAAGAATGAATGCAGCACGCAGCACCCCATGTAACAATTTGCTCAGTGAAGCATGATTGTACAATAACTGCACTCAAGCATTCATAGGACAACTGTCAGTGTTATGAACACTGAAGTTGGGCATAGTTATGTCTAACTGGAATTATAGTCAGCATCTTTGTACAAGTAGAATGCAGAGCAAGGTGGTGTCCTGCAGGAAGCTATGTCCATTGTAGAAGGATGGACAGTTTTATATTTTGGGTCATGATGTTGTAAACCTTTAATTGCAGACCTGAGTTGTAGATTCAATATGATTTGTTAAGCTTTTGAAAATGGCAGAAGATCCTGTGAAATCCAGGGTAGTCTTCCGACAACAGTACAACATGGTCTTGTCCAGTTATGGTCCTTGTATATTTTCAAAACTATGTAATATGGATTTTTTTTTCCAATAATTCTTGAGATTTCATATTCATCATAGAAGCTCTCTTGCTTAACTACTGTATTTAACTTTGAACATTTAAGAATAATCAGTGACTAATTAGAATTTCTGTTTGATTGATGATAGTGTAGACATGGTAAGCCTCCTGTTTAGAGGAGTCCAGCCTGGAATAGGAAACATTATGACTAAAGATCTAATGTCCACCAATTTCAATGGATTACTGCTGCCTCCACTCAACATAGCCCAGTTATTAAAATGTAACTAAATCAGTAACATTATTTTTGTTTCTGCTGTTAATTGCTGCTGCTGTTGATAATGATGATGCTATTCTTGCTGCAATTGCCTTAGTCCAGTTAAGAGATGTACATATCTGTTTTAAATAAAGTGCAAAAGCTTTAACACATAACCATTTTTCTTTCCTGGAATGATATTTTGATCATGTTCATATATATATATATATATATATATATATATATTTTCTTGCAGGCAGACGAGGTTAAAAGCTATTGAAGATTCATTTTTGATTATCTTCTGGCATATAGTCTCTATACAACGAATATTTGACTTATCATTTTCTGTAAGTCTGTTTAGATCTCTTATATTGGCCGACGTTTCGGAACTCTCTTGTTCCATCTTCCAGGGCGAATTGTTGTCAAGTTTTCTGTGTAGATTATATATGCGATGTACGGATCATGGACACTATATCGAGGAAAATTTGGATCCTTATTGGTGAATGGTAGCCAATGAGAGTGGGCGAGGTGATGGGGTTCGTTGGCCGCTTAGCACTCATTCTTTTGACAGATGGCAAGACCCGTAGATCTTCCACCTGGATGTTTATTGATGGCTGCTTTGCTTGAATATAGAGTGCTTCAAGGAATAGCAACCTTCGGGGATCTCTTTCTCTGTCAATGATTGTTGTGTTGTGATCCAGATCTTTTCTAGTTAGTGGTCTGTTAAGTTTGGCAGTGTGGTGGGACTTTATGGATCCGTTACTCAAATGGCATGTCAGGCGTCTTGTAAGCTTTGTTGTAGTCATACCAATATAAGAGTGAGGTCCACACTCCTCACTATTGCAGCTTTATTGGTATACAACATGGTCTCCTTGTAGATCTGCTTTCGTTGTATTGGGGCGATTACGTATCAGTAGTTGGGATGTCTTCCTTGTCTTGTAATATATGATCTGGATGTGTGTTGCTGGGTCGGTGGGTAGTACATTTTTGTGAATAATGTCCTTTATGATCTTGTCGTCTGCTTTGTATTCTGTGGACATATGGTTTTTGTAGTAGATTTTTATAGGCTTGCTTTCGCTTGTGGTGTTTCTGTCTCCGTCGGTGTACCATTTGTTCAAATGTGCTTGTATTGCTTGTGATATCTGAATTTGCATAGCCATTGTTGATAAGGACTTGTGTGATTCTCTCCAGTTCTTGGTGGGTTTGTATCCAGGTGGAGCAATGTGAGAGGGCCCTTCTAATGTAATTGCCGATGGTGGATTGAAGGTAGCGCTTCGGGCACTCACTATTTCCATTTAGGCAGAGTCCAGTGTTTGTCGGTTTGGTGTATATTGTAGTGACGAAGCCTGTATTTCGAGCGGTGACGAGGACATCAAGGAAGGGGAGGCATCCATTATTTTCTTCTTCGTAAGTGAAGTTGAGGTCTGATGCTGCGATGAATCGATTTCTCAGGTCTTGTAGTTCATCGATATCTTTCAATTGTACGAAGATATCATCCACGTATCTACAGTATAATGAGGGTCAAGCTGTGGCGAGGACCTCAGTTTCAATGGTACCCATGTAAAAATTAGGAAATAAGACACCGAGAGGGCTTCCCATTGCTACACCGTCGATCTGCTTCTAAAGCTGTCCGCTGGGAGAGGTGAAGGGGGCCTCTTTTGTACAAATCTCGAGTAGTTTTTTCAAGGTGTTCTCTGGGATGTCAAGGGGCTTTGTGCCATTGCTGTGGTACACTCGTTTTAGGATATATATATATATTTATATATTTAGCCTTGCGGCATCTACAGAGCTGTATGTCAAAAGGGGATCATATTTGTATTATTTTATATGAAAAATTAGAATGAGTGTAATGCTGGGAATTGTAAATATATGTAGGTTTAGAGATTTAAGAGCTTATCAGGACTCAGGGTCCTCATGAATCTAAGTATACATGGACCATACTAAAAGAAATTTATAATGAGGGAGTGAATAAATATGTACCACAACGAAAAATGGAAAAAACATAAAAAGCTGGTACAACAAAAGTTGTAGTGAAGCTAAGGATAATAGAGACAAAGCTTGGAAGAAAAGGAAAAGAGACAAGAAAACAAGCAAATGGCAAAAGTACATCAAACTTAGAAATGAGTATGTAAAAATGTGCAAAGATGAAATAGAAACTATGAAAAAAAGATGATAGATAAATGCAAGGAAGAACCCAAAATATTTTACAGATACGTAAATGGAAAACTGAAGAACAAACAAGAATTAGAAAAACTGTGCCAAGGTAAAAATGAATATACAGAAGAACTGGAAATGGCTGAAATTATGAACAACCATTTCAAATCAGTATTCACAATAGAAAACTCACCTAACTATGAGGAAATAGTGAGAGAGTTATCCCCCTCATTGAAAAAAATAATCATAACATACATATACCAAAGGCTTTTCCCCCCTTACATGGTAGCCAAAAAGAAAATGGCATAGAAATCACTCCCACCCATTTAATTTCCCATATATTCCACTCCCCTCCACCCTCCTTCCAGCAACTAAATTAAAACCCTTGATATTAGAAAATCACATGAAATGGATGGAATTGCAAATTGAATACTGAAAGAATGTATGGAAGAATTAACAGACAAAATATATAATATAATTAAATTCTCACCTATAGAAGGAAAAGTACCACAGGATTGGAAGAAGGCAAACATTGTACCAATATGTAAGGGAGGAAACAAAGAAGATCCATCTAACTACAGACCGGTCTCACTAACAAGCACAGTAGCAAAAATTTGTGAAAAGTTGTCAAAAATAGATGGGTTAAGCATTTGAAAGAAAAAACTATACTGAATTCAAATCAATTTGGATTCAGACAAGGAAGATCATGTACAACAAACTTGATTTGCTTCTATTCAAGACTAATAGACATAATACAATAGAGAGATGGGTGGGCAGACTGTGCCTTTCTGGACCTACAAAAGACATTTGATGAGGTACCACATAAAAATAGATGGGTTAAGCATTTGAAAGAAAAAACTATACTGAATTCAAATCAATTTGGATTCAGACAAGGAAGATCATGTACAACAAACTTGATTTGCTTCTATTCAAGACTAATAGACATAATACAAGAGAGAGATGGGTGGGCAGACTGTGCCTTTCTGGACCTACAAAAGACATTTGATAAGGTACCACATAAAAAACTAATAAAGAAGATTGAGTCAATAGATGGCATCAGAGGAAAATTATTGGAATGGATGAAAGACTTACTGATTGGGAGGAAAATGAGAGTAGTAATTAGAGATAAATTCTCAAACTGGGAAGAAGTGATAAGCGGTGTCCCGCAGGGATCAGTACTGGCCCCAATCATGTTTGCCATATACATTAATGACATGGATGAAGGTGTAGAGTGTTTTATGAATTTCTTTGCAGATGATACAAAGATACTAAAGAAGGTAAAAACGGAGGAAGACAGCAACTCATTGCAACAAGATCTGGAATTTGACTCAAAAGTGGGAAGTAAAATTCAGTATAAAGAAATGTAGTATAATGGAAAGAGTAAGAACAGAATATCGAAAGATTACAAAATTGGTGAAGAGGTGAAAAAAGTAAACTTGGAGAAAGATCTTGGAGTGATGATCAGCAAGGACATGACACCGGATAAATATATTGATAAAATATTCAGAAAACCCTACAATCTATTGAGGTCAATTAAAGTGGCGTTTGCTTATTTGGACGAGGAAGTGATAAAAAAAAATTCTACACTAATAAGACCAAAACTTTAGTACGCAGCAACACTATGGACACCCAGTACCAAAAAGAATATAAAAAAATTAGAAAGAATACAAAGAGCAACAACAAAACTAGCACCAACTCTTTCTGAACTGATATATGAGCAAAGACTGTCCAAACTAGAATTACCAACTTTGGAACAAAGAAGGGAAAGAGGAGAACTGCTGACTATCTATAGAATAATGAAAGGAATGGAAGTCTTAGATAAGAATGACTTGTTAATATGGGATAATGGTGAAACAATAGGACACGAAAAGAAACTAAAAAAGGATAGTTACAGAAGAGATCTGAAAAGGAACAGTTTCCCACACAGAGTGGGAACTTGGAACAAATTAGACAACAAAACAGTGTGTGCAAACTCTATTCAAGATTTTAAGAAAAAACTTGATGCTGAGAGATACAAAGATGGATCACCATGAGCATAGCTCTCTTCCCGTATAATACAACTAGGTAAATATCAATCCCTCGGGGTCCCCTACCTTGGGTAAGGTATATGTGACTTTTTACACACACAAGCCCACCTTTCCTACCCATGAGTATTGAGCTAAGACTAAATTGTTGACTGACAAAAATTTTGCATTCTGAGTAACTAACTGGGAAAGTGGGGTAATCATATAAAACAAGAGATTCTAGGCAATTGAGGTCAGCCAGGGTGAGAAATTAGCTATGGTAGAAGATGACATATAAGAGGTTGGATGGGCAAAACCAATTCCAGGAGTTAGGAATGGGAGAACACTTAAGGAGGGTTCATGGGTAGCATTACCGTATCATTTCATATGGTGACACTATCCCTACAGGTTAGTCCTGAAATGTGCTCCTCACTCAGAGGAATTGTGAAAAATAGTGAAACATAATGGACATAGAATTTGTAGTCAAAGAAGGATTTTGATGGGGAAGGAGAAATTCTGTACACTGGTGAATAGTGAATTAATTTTTTTCGCACAGTAACGCCACCCCTACAGGTTGCCAAGTAGAATGTCAAGTATCCCCCAACACAAAACAGACTAGTTAGGTTAGAGTTAGTACAGTTGTGGCCTCTGGTTGCCCACTGACCAGTTTTGGTAGGAGATACAAAGTGTGCCGAGGGGGGGTTTAGTTATAATACAAAGGTGTCATTTCTCTTTTCACAAAGCACAGCCAGAGGATCATAAAATAGCCTAACCACCCACTACCACAATTCCTACCAGTGTTTAATTGATTATTAATTTTTTCTTTATTCATTCATACCCCTAATTTGTGCATTCAAGTGCCAGTGCCTATGTTCCCAGCTACCTACCAAATGTTATTGGATTTTGTGCCATATTATGTGGTTATCACTGTAACATTGCTAACGCTCTTGCTCTCGTCTCCTAATATGAAGTCTACTTCGTTCTTTGTTGTTCCATTTGGACTTCTCCAATTTCATTTGTGACCTACATACTTTTGGAAGCAAGTGTTCATTATCCCCATATTGCAGTTCACCACAAAACTAACATCTCGCCTCTGTCATTCCTTTCACCTACTCCAAACTTCCCAATGCACGAATCATCTCCCATCTGTTTCCCCACTTTAGCATTAAAGTCGCCTATTACCAATGTGTACTTTTTTCTTGATCCATTACCTGACTAAAATCATCATAGAAGGACTCAATTTCATTGTCTAAACTCTGTGAAGTCGGTGCAAAAACCTGAACTACCGGGTATTTTTAGAATGTACCTTTTACACAGTCTAATCACAATCCAAGCTACCATGTCTGATAAACTTCTGAACTTGACTACGTTACCAGCAACTTCTCGGTTTATCAAGAATCCTGCTCCACTGGATCTTTCTTTGTCCTTACCCCTATAGTAGAACAGGTGGTGACCATTTTGTAATTGTATCAGCTTTTCTTCCGTTCTTTGGACTTTGCTCAGTCCTACGATGTCCCAGTTGGTGTTGTCTAGTTCTTCCATTAAACTCTCCAGTCTGTGGTCTTCTGAGAGAGTTCTTACATTATAAGTATAGTTTTTCATTTTCTTCATGTTCTTTAATGCCCAAGACTTGGATATGCTTGGACAATGCTTACTCACATTCAGTGGCACACTGCCCGTAAGCACATGAGACAATGCAGTTGGACCTTTAGGGGACGATGATCCAACAGGAATGCCTGGTTTTGTTTTGGTTGCACTGTTCATGTTCATGTTTACTATCAAGGGGTTCTGGCAGTAATCTCACCTCTCTGCCAACTGGTTTCTGGTGAGATATTTCTCTGGTGTCACCTTATTCATTATATTTGGTGAAGCCCCATATCTATAGGAAGCCCAATGGTCCACGCCATCATTATGACAGTACCCCATATATCTATGAGGAATTTCCCTGTTTGCCATCAGGGATGCACCAGTTAGCAGTGGCTCCTGCGACTGTGTGTGTGAGCTGCTCTTTGTCTAATCTTTCTTACAAAACCTGTTCGATATGGGTGACCCTGCAGAGATTTCCTCTCTATCAAAATAGCTTTTGTAATCAGATTCTCAAGCCTATCCACCACGTCAAGGTGGTGGATAAAGTGATAAAGTCAACATAGGTAGTGACCATAGAATGGTAGGTTGCACAGCTAAATTCAATTTCAGAGTCGAGAGAAATAAACTAGTTTTAAAAAAGAAAATCAGCCTTGCAAACATTAAGGATAACAAGAAGAAAAATTTCAATTAGAAATTAGAAATAAATTTGAAGCTCTAAAAACTAATGAGGACACCATTGAAGACATGAATTTGAATTTAGTGAATATCATTAGGGAATCTGCAGAGAAAATAGGAAATACAAAAAGTATTAGAGAAAACAAATACTCGAAAGCTACAAATAACCTAAGTAAAAGAAGGACCATGCAGATTAAAAACAGGAGAGACAAAGTAGAAAGAGTAGAACTAAACAAGCTTATCAACAAAAGGCAGAGATCAGAAAAAAGATAGAGAAACATAGATGAAATAGAGGAAACTATTCGGAAAGGTAAAAGTATTAAAGGAACCAAGCACAGACACGCTTTATGAAGATAGCAAATGATATGTTTGAAAGGTAGAAATGGAGAAATCATTAAATGGAGAGACAGAATGATAAAAAGAATAGAAGAATATTACCAAGAGCTTTACTCATCAAAGACCGTAGTTGAGTCAGTGAATTCATCTGTAGACATTAGTAGTGTACCAGAGATTATAAAGGAAGAAGTAGAATTTGCTCTAAAAAATATGAAATGAGGAAAAGCACCTGGGGAAGATGGTTTATTGATAGATCTGTTGAAAGATGCAGGAAAAGAAATTCATATTAGGTTGGCTCCGTTGTACATCCAGTGTTTATGTCAAGAAAGCATTCCTGAATCCTGGTGTAATGCTATATTGGTTTTGCTTTGTAAAAAAGGAGACTAGAAGGACCTTAGTAACTACCGATTATCTTGCTATCAAATGTATATAAAGTATTCTCCAAGCTCCTTACAAATAGACTACCGGTAAGTCACGTTTTAGATGGAAACCAACCAAGAGAACAAGCAGGCTTTAGGAGCAGATATTCATCTCTAGACCATTTGCAGGTGATAAACCAACTAATCGAGAAAACAACAGAATACAGTATACCTCTTTGTTTAGCTTTTGTAGATTACAAGAAGGCCTTCGACTCGGTAGAACAAATAGCAATACTAAACTCGTTATGCAAGCAGGGTACAAATGAACAGATCATAAGGGTTTTAGAAAAGATTCATATGAAAGTTACTGCTATAATTTGACTACATAAAGATACAGAAAAGATCAAGATCGAGAAAGGAGTATGGCAGGGCAATATAATTTCACCCAAATTACTTACAGCTTGTTTAGAAGATATTTTCAGAAGGTTGAGTTGGGAAGAGAAAGATTTGAAGATTAATGGCGAGTATTCTAACCACCTAAGATTTGTGGATGATATTATTCTTATTTCAGAAAGAGCAGAAGACTTGCAAGATATGCTGAATAATCTGAACAAAGAAAGTCTCAAAGTAGGTTTAAAAATGAATAAGAGTAAAACCAAAGTAATGTTCAACATGAAAGTTCAAAGTAAAGAGATTATCAATGGTGAGAGTCGTGAAGAAGATGAGGAGTATAATTATTTAAGCCAGATGATGAAATGACGAAAGATCATGATAATGAAATAAGAAGACGTATTACAATTGGTTGGACAGTGTTTGGTAAATGTAATAAAAACCTTTATGTTTGAAATTAAGTTTACAATCAGTGCATTCTGCCAGCAGTAATCTATGGGTGTGAGACTTGGAAACTAACAAAGGCAATAGAAACAAAGCTAAGGACTGCACAGAGGAGAATGGAGAGATCAATGATGGGAATAATGCTGAGAGACCAAAAGAGAGCAAGTTGGGTGAGAGAGCAGACTGCAGTGAAAGATATTGTGGAGGTGGTAAAAGAGAGGAAGTGGAATTTGGCAGGTAAGTTAATTCAAATGACTGATGAGCAATGGAGCAAGTGTGTTACTGAGTGAGCGCCGTGAGGTGGAAAGCGTGGAAGAGGGAGACCAGACAGGTGGAGAGATGAGATTGAGAAGTTTGGAGGAGTGATGTGGCAGAAGTTGGCACGGTCATGTGAATCATGGAATACTATGAAGGAGGCTTTTGTTCATCAGTAGACTCAGGATGACTGATTTGATTGATATGGTTATCTGTAATATCTGGTTTTACCCCATAATTCTGTGTCCGAACCAATAGAATAAAACGGAATTGAAAAGGAAAAGCTAGGATTTATTATCACATTTAAACAAGAAAGCATATATATATATATATATATGTACATACATATACCAACAGCTTTTCCTCCCTTATAAAGGAGGCAGGTGAAACACAAAGCCATAAATTCCACTCCCACCCATTCCATCCCCACAAACTCCACTCCTATTCACCCCCTCTCTCCCTCCCTCCCATCTTGGCTATGCCTGGATGATGAGTCATCCCTGCATCTTGCCCACTGCCCTGGGTCAGAAGCAATGTAGCAAGGCACAGCAGATATATATACAGGTAGATCTATATATCAGAGAGAACATATCCCTGGCTAAAATAGTAGGATTGCAATTACCATCTCATATGGACCTACATTTAATATCAATAGAGTTAAATAAAAACAAAAAATTTAATAGAAAATGTAATCACCCACAACCTAGCGAAAAAAGAATCATCATTGATCAGGAGGTATTACGTGAGCAGACATATTGCATTAATGAATATTCCTAAACCCCTTTACTACAAATGAGGCTATTCACCAACATGTTTGCAGATGATGCAAAAATCACGAAGAGTGAAAAATGAGGAGGATGGTAGACTACTGCAAAAAGATCTAGACACTATTTTTGCATGGAGCCAAGAATGGGAAATGAAGTTTGATACTAAATAATGCAAAACACTGTAAATGGGCATTAATGGCAAAAGACCATTCTTAAACTACTTCTTGGGGAGTAAACCCGTTACAAAAGCAAAAGAGGAGAAAGATTTGGAAGTGTTGATATAAAACAACCTGTCGACAGACATACCAGCAAGATTGTGGGAGAGACATACAGACTAATGCAAAAGATTTAAGTGGTATTTCACTATATGGATGAAGAGACGATGAAAAAAACTCATCTAAACCCTAATCTGTCCAAGACTGGAATATGCATCAGTAGTATGGTCCCCACACAGAGTGAAGAATATAAGCAAGATTGAGAGAATACAAAGGGTAGCAACCAAATTGGTCCCTAGCTTATCAGATAAACCATAAGAGGAATAACTAAAAGCACTGGGTCGCCCAACTTTGAAAGATCAAAGAGGAAGAGGTGAAATTATTACAATATTCAGGTCACTAAAGGGGATAGATTGCATTGACAAGAGATTGATTAAAGTTGGGAGGGCTTCAAGATGTCATGGGAGCAAATTTAGAAACACCACATGTCTAAAGGATGTGAAGAAATACAGTTTTCCATATAGATGCATAAATACCTAGAATAGCTTAGGAAGTGAGATAGCTCAAGCTCAAACAATACACAAGTTCAAAGCTAGATTAGATATGATAATTGGAAATTGAGGATATAGATTAAGATGGATACATGAATTTGAGGCTAGGTAGGATAAATGATTAGAGAATAGGAAACAGGACCCAACAAGTATTGCTCCTTTTCCTCTATACTACAGTTAGTTAAATTAAGTAATTACAGAACAATTAAGGGCATTGGTATGCTAATTATTATTATTATTTTTTTTTTATTTTTATTTTTTTTTTGCAAAAACTTGTGGAAAAATTATTTGAAATAAGCACAACATACAAGTAAAGTAAGAGTATTGTACAGCATAATTTATTATTCTTAATATATTTTTACAAAAGTATCTAGCAGGCAATGTCTACTTGAAGGGACATGGCATAAGACTAGCTTTCTATTTGATTTTTACATTTGATGTTTTTTCTTATATATAATTTTAGAAAGGTATATCATATATCAACATATACTGACAGATGTGAAGGCAAAAAATGCAGAGTAACAATTCACTGTGTATGGTTGAAGTGTTGCTGTTGACATTTTTTTCACCCTCTTTTTTTTTTTTTTTTTTTTAATGTGGATCATTATGTACCTAGGGATTCGGTTGAATGTCGGGAAATGGCTCATCCCTGGTGAAACAAAACCCCAACATGAATCACTGTTTCTAGAATGCCTCAGGGGTAATGTCCTGGTAAAAAATAATAAAAAATTTGGGATGAAGTAATGTAAATGTGAAAAATGTCACAAAACATTACACTTCATTTATGATATCTAGTTTATCAATATGCATTTTTCATTTATATTGATGATAGTTTTTTCATACAGGTGATTTTTTTTATCTTTGCAGCTCATTAGCTCAGTACCGGGTAATGTATTTTTGTCACATTTATGCTTATAACCCGGAAACTTTTTTCTCTATATATTTTTTTTTCTTATATACAATACTTATTCTTTTTGTTGTTATGGTTTTCTATAACAACATATGGAAATGTGGTAGCTAGAGTGGCTTCTTGGAGCAGCTTTCGGAGGCGAGGTAAACAGCCGTGTGTTTTCTGTTTATTATATCCCGCTCTCCAAAGAGAGCATCGTCCTTATATACATCAATCGTGGCAAGGTTGCCGACAAGGGAATATTTACATAATCACTGTTTCTAGCGAGACTAGACATTGAAATGGTTTTAAATTGATATACAGAACAAAGAGAAAGATGATACATCGCTGTGTAATATTTATACATATGTGTCCGAATTTGGACAGGAGAAAAATAACCTTGAGGAATATTTATCATTGAATGGCAATATCTTGGTTAGCCGTTTGGTGACAGCTGCGTGCGTCTGAGGTCAAGACCTTGATAGTGAACAATAGAGTTGACCGCAACACTTGACCCTTGTGGTCCCATGAGGTCTAGTAACATCTAACTCTGATGTGGTGCATGTGCCTGTGTGCACATGTCTTGTGAGAGCCGGTAGATGAAAGGTTGTTGTTGTTGTTGTCGTTCCCTAGACTGTCTGTCCGAGCAGTCCCGTCTTCCCAAGGAATGCCACTGCCGAAACTGGGTTTTCCCACAAATCCTTTATAGAGTGTATGTTGCGTTGTTTGCTAGCATGATTGTGTATAATGCAGTCTTCCATTATGTGTTGTATGGTATGGGGTGAAGTGTTACATCCTGGGCAGCTGTTCACAATGCGGTCATCCAGCCTCTTCTGGTAGCTTAGAAGTGCTGGGTGGTGGCTGCACCACAGTCTGGCCAGGTGGACTCTGTCCTTTCGTGGGAGAGAGGATTCAGAAGGGTGGATATCAGGGGGTCTGGCATGCAGCAGTGTGTTGTCCTGGAGCTGCAGCGTCTACGTCGTGGGACCACCCCCCAACCCCGGGAGTTGGGGGCCAAACAGCAGCAACCACCCCTGGCCATCAGCTCTACGCAGGTGGCACCGATCCCCAAGATGAAAGGTAGATGTAGATAGGTACGTTGCTCTAGAAGTTCTAGAAGTTGTCCAACATTTTTTCTAAATTGTCTTGTTTAATTATGTCCGAAGGTAAAACTATAGCTTTTAGCAATACAATTACACAAACTTTCTCACAAAATTTAGGTATTCACAAAGAAAAATCCAGTATGGTGTAACTTTTAGACATAGAGTAATGAGTTAGCAAGACAATCATTGTCAAAGCTTGTAGTTTTCTAAAAAAAAAAAAAAAAAAAATCAACATATTACAGTTTCTATTAATTACTAAAATGCAAGAAAAATAAGACATCAAATTATTCATATTTTTTTCACAGTGGATTACAGAAAAAAATTATCGGTCTAGCTCAGTTATTTCAATATATGCATACTAACATCTTTAAAGGGCCTGGCAATTGTGAGAATATAAAGATAAATGTCACTTGGTACAAATCACATTGATAATAAATGAGGCATTGCACACCAACTGGGGGAAGTGACACCCAATTTCAAGCATTTTATTTATATATATATATATATATATATATATATTATAATATTAGGATGGTTTGGACACATGGAAAGAATGAGTGAAGAAAGACTAGTAAAAGAGGTATGGAAGGCAGATGTGGAGGGAGTGAACATGAGGGGACGTCCTAGGATGAGGTGGATGGATGGGGTGAAGGGGGCTTTGGGGAAGAGGGGAATGTCTGTTGAGGAAGGAAGGGAGAGGACGGAAGACAGAGGTGAGTGGAGAATGGTTGTATATGGATGATGTTGTGATTGTATGAGGAGGAATGGGCGGGGGGTGGGGGGTGGGGTAGTATGTGTGAGTAAATTTTGACGCAGCCCGAAGGGATTTCTCCCCGTCCTCTCCTTATATGCAAGGGGGGACGGAGAGGGGGGGTCGCCGATTAAATGAAGCGGCCTTGCTGTGGATGTGCTGTGTCTTGCGACACTGCTTCTGACCCAGGGCGGTGGGCAGGGTGCAGGGATGACCTGTCATCCAGGAGGTGCTCAGATGAGAGGGAGGGTGGGAGGGGTGTGGAGTGTATTTAGGGATGAAATGGGTGGGAGTGTTTTTATGCCTTTCCCTTTTTGGCTACCTCCCTTGGAAGGGGGAAAAAGCCTTGGTATATGTATGTATGTATATATATATATATATATATATTTATACCAAAGGCTTTTTCCCCTTTATATGGGAGGTAGCCAAGTCTAAAGGCACATACCTACTCCCACCCACTCCAATCCCATCCACTACCATTTCTTCCCACTCATCTTAACTCCTTGTAGATGACGAGTCATTCCTGTATCTCACCCACTGCCCTGAGTCAGAAGCAGTGCCACAAAACACATACTAATTAATTGATTAATAGTTGCTTTGAGTTTCGTTAAATGGAAACTTGCAGCCCCACAGTGGATTGCAATGGTCCTGGACTCTGCCACAGATCTTCCTGGGAAGAAATTATGGATTTGCCTGTGTTGTATTAGTAAGGAATTGTTTCTATGTCACCAGCTAAAAGTGGTAGTGGGACGGGAGCAGTCACTGGTGGTCAGATCTCCATGTGTGGATAAAGTGTATGATATATAGTTGAAGTTAGTTCAAAGAAATCTTGGGGCCAGTCCTGAGACTGGCACATAGAAAAGTGAGCAAGGGAAGATTAGCAAATAGAGTGTGGAAAGCAGAGGTGGATGAAGTGAATTTGAAGGGAAGACTGAGAATGAGATGGATGGATGGAGTGAAGGGGGCCTTGTGTAAAAGGGGAATGTCTGTTGACCAGGAAAGGGAGAAGGGGAGAAATAGGTGTGAGTGGGGAATAGTTGTACATGGATTATAAACTGCCATGGCACAAAGATATTTCTCCTCATCTTCCCTATTCTTGCATGAGGGAACAAGGAGGATCACCATGTAAATGAGGCAATGGGGACCTGGTGTGGATGTGTTGAGTCTTGGTGCATTGTTTCAGATTTAGATAGTGGGTGGGAGCCTTCATCCATGAGAGGTTAAGATGAAAGGGAAACAAATAGGTTGGGGTGTTTTTCACCATGGTCTTGGATCATGTGTTGGACTTGTTATGGACAGCTATTACTCTCCATGATGAAATATATGGAACTAACTGGTAGTGATGTCATTCGGGGATCACAAATGCAAACAAACGTGGTTGAACTGTGTGTTTATCAGATTCCTTTGGTTTGGTTTTATTTACAATAGGATACATAGATATAAGAATCTATATACTGTACCAAGAGTTTTTTCCCCTTTATAAGGGAGATAGCCAAGTCAAAGGTATGTACCTACTCCCACCCATTCCACTGCCCTCCACCACCCTTTCCTCCCTCTCATCTTAGCTCCTCATGGATGATGAGTTATCCCTGTATCCTGTCCACTACCCTAGGTTAGAACCAATGTAGCAAGATGCAATACATCCACAGCAAAGCCCCTTCACTTAATTAGCGCCACCATCTCCATCCCCTGATGCAGAAAAAGAAGATAAATCCCCTCAGGCTACGTCAGAATATCATTCATACATAAGCATCCCCTACTCCCCCATCCTCCGCCCCTCCCTTTCTTGCATAACAGCATCATCCATGCACAGCCACTCTCCACTCATCCCTATCTCCTGCTTTCTTCTTTGCTCAACAGACATTCCCCTCTTGCTCAATGCCCCCTTCACCCCATCCATCTATCTCATCCTTGGTCATTCCCTCAGATTCACTCCCATACTTCTTTTACTAATCTTTCTTCATTCATTCTCTCCCTGTGTCCAAACCATCCCTATACTCTTTCATCAGCCCTATCTGTCGTCTCCTTTTCCACTCCCGCTTTCCTCCTCACCTCATAATTTCTTACTCTAACCTAGTAACCCCTACCATACTTCTCAGACATTTGATCTCAAACACATTTAAACTTTTTCTCTCTGCCTCTCATAAATTCCAAGTCTCTGCCCCATATAAAAAGCAGTTGACACAATCACCCCTTCATACAATTTCCACTTTGCATCCATTCCCAGATCCTTATTTCTCTTGTCACTTTTTAATCCCCTAAGCATTTATTGCTTCTCTCAATCTACAATTTACCTCTACCTCCACTTCTCCTTTTCCTACCAAATGTGACCCCAAATACCTAAAGCTGTCTATTCCAGCCTCTCTCCTTTAAGACTTGCTTCCAACTCACTGCCATTCTATCTGCTTGTACATCTCATCACCTTGTTTTTACCCATAATAACCTTGAACTTTTTCCTATTACATACTTTTCCAAACTCTGTCACTAACTCCCTTAATTCCTCTTCTGACCCTGCCACAAGCAGTGTTATCAGCATGCAGCAACTGGCTTACCTCCCACTTTTCTCCATTTTCTTTAACCATCTCTAGTCCCCCAGTCTCCAGGATGAGATGGACGGGGTAAAAGGGGCATAGAGAAAGAGGGGATGTCTATTGAGGAAGGAAGGGAGAAGACAGAAGATAAGGGTGAGTGGAGAATGGTTATATATGTTTTAGCTCTGTTGCCACCATCACTTTCAGTTCCCTTCTCTCCTTAATTAATGGTTTTAATTCTGTTACCTGTTCCTTCTATGGTATTATATTTCTTCCTTCACTTTCTTGCACCTTCAATTAAGTATGTCTTTCATCATGTCTTTCTGTAGTAAGAAGTAATGATTCTCAATGGGGGTGAATTAAATGTAAATTTTCTTCATTTCTTCCAAATAGTATTACACTTCTACAACTTAGTTTGATTAAGTACACCAGAGGACTCCCACCTGGGGTCCCCAATCCACTCACCAAGCCAAGTCTGCTCTGACGTCACTCCTTAATTCATCCAATAACTTTGACCATTACAAATAAGTACCTCCCCTTAAGGGCGTGTTTTTTCTTTCGTGTACCAATGATTTCTCTCCACCCTTTTCTCCAATCAGAGAGACTGTTACACTGTCTCAAGCAATACTGCTTACACAAGCAATCTTGGTTATGAAGCAAAATGGCTCAGTGTTTACATTTTGTCACATCAGCACCAATATCGATACCCTAACTGGTGTTTACAAACTTTAGACAGTGAGCGAAATTATGCAACTCTGCAACTCCATCATGGCTATTGTTTTCAAAACATCTAACTCGTAAAAATTAATTTCTTGCCACCTGCCCCCTCTGTCTACATACTTGTCTACTACTTTCATCTACCAGCCTCTTACAATATGGATGATTCTGTGATGCATGGAAGGGAGTGGGTGGGGGATGGCGGGGCTAGGGAGTGGTTATGTGTGAAGGATAACTTGACCCAGTCCAAAGGGATTTCTCCCTGTCTTTTATTTTTCTGCATGAGGGGACAGAGAGGGTGGGGGTGGTCACCAATTAAATGAAGCAGCCTTGCTGTGGATGTGATGTGTCTTGCTACATTGCTTGTGACCCAGGGCAATGGGCGAGATGCAGGGATGACCTGTCATCCAGGAGGAGCCATGAAAAGAGGGAGGGGTGGTGAATGAGAGTGGAGTTGGTAGGGATGAAACGGATGGGAGTGGAATTATGCCTTTTTACTTTGGCTACCTCCCTTGTATGGGGGGAAAGCCTGTATGTACCTCCAGTTCACTGCCCATTACCCTCACCTTTACCTCCCACACCACCCCATCCCTGTACACATTGAACAACCAAGGCACATCTTTGACACATTCCCACCTTTACCTCATACCACTTGCTCTCCATTTCCAATCTAAAATATAAGAATGCAGTGTATATAATTGCAAAGATAACACAATTAAGGCCATGTAACTTATTTCCATTGTGGTCCTCGATTTTCAATGATATTTTAGCAAATATGATAAGCTACAATTTATTAGCACCATACCATGATATTATTGTAGTATTATAGTTGTGTGGAAGGTATTAGAAAAGCCGGTGCCTGATCCCACCTCTATGCATTATTATGATCATTATTACTCTGACCAACTGTGTTTTTCTTAAGGGTCACCCTTAGATCAGACAATTGCCAGATAAATCTGGTGTCAGGGGAAAGTAGAATGGGTTAAGAGGAAACATTGGCTAAGGTGCATTAGAAGGAAGGTGGAGATTAATGGCTACAGTTGAAGTGCTGGAAAGATAACAATACACATCTCCATTGCCCACACAGCAAGTTGGTTTAATGTACTGCCAGCTAGCACAGAAAAACGCATTCTTGTTTTAACCTTTGAATTAGGATGAATGTTTAAATTTCTACAAAGACCAAAATTTGGATTTCTCCTTGTCCTTAACAAGGTCTTCAGCACCACTTATGTTCCTAATATATGGACCTCGGAGCTTCATACAGAGCTGGTGCAAGGCCCTTAGTTTACTTTTTATACTGTGGTTGAATTACATTGCACCCCATCAATGGTTCTGCAAATAACCCTTGAGTTTCTAGTTGATACCACTTCTGTGTAGTTTCAGTACAGGTTTTCATACTTCAGGAGTACACAATGATTAATGACAAAGCTACGTGGTTGCAGTGTTCCAGCAACATAGCTGCAGTGTCCTTTCTTCACTGTGCCATCTGGTTTCAGCAACATATGCAAAATGTGAGGAGCTTAATTTTTTCTTTGAGAGTGATAGCATTTACCTCTGATGTAAGAGATAGCACCATAAAGGCCACCCTCCACCTTGTGAACATAGTCTTCAAAAAAGAACTTGTAGCCCATGTTTTTGTCTTTTCAATGTATATGCTTTGGTTGCATCTCCTCCCTGATTTAAGAACATATTTCCTTATCTGAAGGTAGGTGAAGCACTTAGGGATGGACCTGGCAGGCCTAATCCAACTACAGCTAAAGAAGGACCACCACCAGTATTCACTGTTGTGACCAGTAGGCATATTTTGGTTGCTATGTGCAAGTGTAACACAACCTTGGATCTGGATCCACAAACCTGTGAGCACACCACTTTGCTGGATCTCTGTAACTTGTTTACTCATATGAGTACTGCCTTAGTATCTAATGATATGTACTTAAGTCTTCTGCATTTCAACCAAAACTGTGTTTTTTCCATTCTCTGGCAGGGTCATGAAGTGTGACCCCAGGAATGTCTGTGGCGGTTAAAACAAAATGGGTGCAGGTGCTTGGTATGGTACTGCACTAGACCTAGGGTCTCTAGTTCCCATTGTTTACAGTCCAGAATTAAAGCCAGAGTGGTTGTCAAAATCAAGTTTTATGAGATTCAGGGTCCCAAGACACTGTAAATAGGGAGCTATAATGTTTTGAAATTTACTTTACTTTAGGATTATTTCATGGAAGTTAATAGGTAAACTGAAAGGTAAATAAACATCTGTTTAGCCCAATTTGGATTTCTGGCTTGTGTCCCAGTTTATTTTTCAATATCATACTCCCCTACAAGACTTGTATGTGACAGTAATACTGATAGTGTGACAGCATTTTGTTGCCAGGTGAAGGTTGATTTATATATATATATATATATATATATATATATATATATATATATATATATATATATATTACCACCGGGCGATTTAGCGAGCGATTAGGGGCTGTTGGTGGTCGTGGCTCGGGAGAAATGGACTGGGAGCTTGGACGGCGGCGCCGACGCCGGGATTAGGATCACCAAAAGTTTAGAAAATGGTAGGAGGCGTAGTAGTAGAGAAAGGTGGAAAAACGGAAAAATCTTTAAAGGGAGGCAAACTGAAATGAGATGTAGTATAAGAGAAAGTTAGAAAGGAAGCGAATTTCAGTCGAAGAAAAAGTAAGTGTAGATGTTTGTGCGTGTGTCGTGGCTATGTTCGTGAGAGGTGTGTGTGTATGTATCTTACGGGAAGTGATTAGAGTTCACTTCCCGCGTGTAGAGCGCGTTTCTGATAAGCCACAGGTGGGGCCTGAGTAGCCTGCTTTTCCCCAGGTTGGGTTTGAGATTCTTGTAGAGTTGAGTCAGTGGCGGTGCGAGGGGGGGCAGGCGGGCGGGTGTTGTATTATCTCTCTCCTTCCAATCACAACTCTGAAAGCAGAGAATTACGTGATTGGGAAATGTGTGTAAATGTCAGAAGTGTAAACTTGCTCGCCAGCGTCAGCGAAGAGGCCAGCGTTAGGTTGCGGGCCGGTTGGACAGAGAGGCGTCCCAATTCCTCTCCGTCGACCAGCCTGCGAGCAGATGAGTGTTCTGAGTGAGAGTTGGGTTGGGCCTCTGCTAAACCAGCGAGCAAATGTGCGTGTGCCTCTTTTCTTCCAAGCACTACTCTGAAAACAGAATTACGTGACTTTGGAAATATGTGTATTTCTCTTGGTGTAAACCCGCCTGCCGACGTCAACGAAGAGGTCGGCCTGTGCCAGACCGGCAGCAGCAAAGGAGATATATCTCCTCGCCACCACCGGCCGGCGAAGATTCCTGGGCGTTTGTTGAGAGAGCTGGAGTGGAGAGACGTCCGATCTCTAGGAGCGGTGAGTATACACAAATAAGACAACGACAACTTATTTAATCGCACAGCTCACCCCGTTCCTCCCCGGCCAATGTTGTTGCCATCTCGCTTTCGTCTTGCGTCGTGGATAATTAGGCCGCTTGCTACCCCCACCAACTTGACAAAACCGTCCCGATGATTGCTACATGGGAGTGAGATATATACGCTGCCTCAATTGTCCTCCTTTCCTTTTTGTTAAGTCCATTATGGAGCACTTCTGTTTTTTCCCAATCCGGCAGGTGGCCAAAGTTATCGATGTGTACCACTAATGAGTTGGATGTCCGGTGGGCTTTGATGTCATTTTTGTGTTCAATCGTCCGCTTGTGAATTCCCCTGCTAGTTTCGCCAGAGTAACTAGCGGGGCAGCTTTTGCAAGGAATTCTGTAAACTAGACATTTATCTTCGTCTTTGATTTTGGTTCTAATTTTATTTCTCACAATATCGCCTTTTTTTTTTACTCCCATGCTAAATGCCAGTTTCAGGCCTGCCTTGGTGAGATTTTGTTCTATGACATTTGAGCACTTGGAGTTGGGTACGGACAGATACCCACGGTTCTCATCATTAGCCTCTTTACTTTTGCCACCCCTATTTCTTATTTGTAACGCCCTTTCTTTGTTTCTATATAAAAAGCCTGTTGGGTAATATAATTTTTTGAAAATGTCAAAAATGTAATCAATTTCCTCCTGGAGAAATTCCTCACTACATACTCTAAATGCTCTCAGGAAGAAGCCTATAACGATTCCACTTTTTATTTTGTTGTGGTGTGCGGAGTCCATAGAAAATGCACAAACAAAAATGACATCGTGCATTTCTACTCCGCACACAACTATATATATATATATATATATATATATATATATATATATATATATATATATATATATATATATATATATATATATATATATATATATATATATATATATATATATATATATCCTACAGTAATGGGAGGCTAAGGAAAAGCGGGGTTTTTGGATGGGGAAGCACTAAGTAGAGGTGAAAAAAAAGTACACATGGAATATTTTGAGTGTACCTTTTTAGCCACCATCACTCAGGTACGTAGACGATATCTTTTCGGCGTGGGATTACAGTCGGGGCCCATTTGAAGTGTTCCATGATAAATTGAACCAATTGACACCGAACCTCAAATTCAAAACCGAATGGCTATAACCAGTTGTGGGATTCAAATTTTTCGTCAGCCGGTTCTGTTATAGTCGGTGTATTTCCATCTGACACTAATTTGCAACCACTTCTTAGCCACATTTTCTTTATATTATTGTTATCAATTAAATATTCTAACTAGAAATATGGAAAACTAACAATATTATATTTAAAATGCATCTCTGGCTGCCAAACGTAAAAAATATTCAAATATTTACATACGAAAAACCTGAAAAATTGTCAGGTGGAAAAAAAAATGGGGTATAGACCTGGGTGCCAACCTATAGTTAGTCTCGTGATTAAAAAAAATTGATTTGGGCAACCTAGTGCAGGTGTATTTATTTTTTTACGGACGCATGTTTGTGTGGGGGTAGTGTGTGCATGTATAGGCTATGTATGTGCTTACACGTGTGCATATGTGTACATGTACATGAGTATGTGTGTGCATGTGTTTAATGCATTTGTGTTATTTATAAACAAACATGTTTGTGTGGGTAGGCCTAAGGAGTGTGTATGAGAGTGCGTGTATGTATGTATGTCCATAATTATAATAAAATGTAGTTTAATAACACAAATATACAGAGAAACCAAGCACTATATACATGAAAAAAACTGGTAACCACTTGTGTAAATAAACTATGCAATAAATCACTAACGAAAGTTACGAAACATACCGTCCCGGTACTTATCGGATGAGATGCAGAAGACCACTGACCAGCTGAGCAACTAGTCGGTTCGCCAGTTAGCCGGTTCGCCGAACTGACAAATTTGCGTGAGCCGGTTCTAGCGAATAGGTAAGAACCGGCTGAATCCCACTAATGACTATAACCAACTATTTCAAAATTTCCGTCCCCTCTAGTCATCACCGCTCTTTTAAAGATATCTTAAAAAAATCTCCATGGTAAAACCGTCAGTTCTACTAAGTTGTTTCCTTATAAACGTCTCACTATTGCCTTTCACTATCCCAACACCGTAAGCAAATTGTGAACGTTCAACAAAAACTGAAGGAAGTAGAATCACCCGGTGTTTATTGTTTGCCCTGCCAAAATTATGATTTGGTGTACTTGGGTCAAACCGGGAGAGACTTGAACACTAGATTGGCAGAACATAAAAGATGAATTAGGTATGGGCAAGAAAATTCGGCCGTATTTCTTCATGTTAAAAATAAGAATAATTCTTTCGACTGGGAAAAGGCCAGATTAGTGTTCAAGTCCCACAACGGTTTCAGGAGAAAAATAGTTGAATCAGCATTAATTTAGGAATGCCCGAACATTAATATTTCTAAAGGGCAGTGGACTCCTGACATTATTTCCCGTGCAGCAGTTAGCAGGCTCGTTCGAAGCATACAATCCTCATCCTCCCCGCCACCCCATCTTACCCCGCGCCTGAGGAATGCCATCAGTCCACGTTCCTTCTCTTTTCTTTGTATATGTAGCTTATAAGTCCCCTTTGTCCTCTGTCTTATGTACTCTCCTGAAGAGGGCTACAGTTGGTAGCCGAAATATAGAATCTTCTTTCATTTGAAGTTTATTTTCTCTAACTGTGTTTGCCCTGCCAAATTGTGATATATATATATATATATATATATATATATATTTATATATATATATATATATATATATATATATATATGTATATATATGTATATATATATATATATGTGTGTGTGTGTATGTACAACACTGAATGGGTCCCAGTGATTAGAGATACATTTTAACAACCACAATGCACTTTGATTCTAAGCCATCAAAGGCCAGCATGCTGAAATTGAAATGCGGTACTGCCCAGGACTCGAACCCGGCATCCTCATGACAAGTGCGACAGTGACTTTCCAACTAGGCGTATTGTTTACAGAATTAATAATTACTTTTTATACTAGAATGTCCAAGTAAAACGCAGAGGCTGCGCTTGTTCCCAAATGATGTCACGGGATTGAAAACGAGGCGGAGGCCATCTTTCTTGGAAAGATCTGTAAGGGAGGTATGTTGATAGATATATTTAAAGTTATTCCGTCCATTATTGACGCAGCTCCTGAGGTGGGTCTCGACTGAGGCCCCCTGAGGGACGTACAGCCACTTTACCTCACCACGGGGGCTTAATCCTATTTGTTAAGGTTATATGTATGGTGAAAAGTGCATGTCATTTATTTATTTTATATGTTGGAATAGCTGTGGTTGTGAATGAAGTCTGCATAGCGATGATTATCATACACTATATATATATATATATATATATATATATATATATATATATATATATATATATATATATATATATATATATATGCTGGTACATTGTGACAAGTTGATGAAGGTGGAAAAAGAAGTCACGGGTCTAGTTCCGAGTTCCTGAGTTTATTGCTGACCGGTTTCGCTCTATGCTTCTTAAGAGCGAAACCGGTCAGGAATAAACTCAGGAACTCGGAACTAGACCCGTGACTTCTTTTTCCACCTTCATCATATATATATATATATATATATATATATATATATATATATATATATGTGTGTGTGTGTGTGTGTGTGTGTGTGTGTGTGTGTGTGTATTCACCTCGGATCTGCTGCAGTCTCTGTCGAGACAGCCAGACACCACCCTACGGCAGTGAGCTCAGAGCTCATTATTTGCCGATCTCTGGGTAGGTCTGGTGTGTGTCTATGTATATACATATATATATATATATATATGTATATACATATATATATATATATATATATATCTTAATTTAAATAATTACTTTCACTTCTAATGAAACTGACAAACAACAAATAGACCTTATTGCACAAATAAAACCTAGTTGTGTTCTCACCTTGATGCCTGAAGGTTTGTTGTATTTTTGTCCTCTACCAGACATCTCCGATAGTTTCTTGTTGGCCAGAAATAGTAACTTATTCTTATCTATTTGCCTACTGGTTCATTTATTGATTTTTATTTATTTATTTATTTATTTATTTATTTATTATTTTTTTTTTTTCTCACCCCAAGAAATAAGGACAAATGGACGTCCGGCGTGAGGTTGTGCCGGATGGAGAACAAGGTGCTCAAAGGGAGGACTGTCCGGCGTATAGCCGGTCTGGCCACCCTAGTTAGAAAGCTATGAAAATACTTTTTGTACTTACCGGGGATCGAACCTGAGACAGGAACATCAATAACAATGAATAAATAATAGTATTGAAAAATAATAAAACATGTGGTTAAGTGAAACATCGAATAACACGGGAGTTTATTTCGTAGGTCTACACGCGATATTCTGCTTCCAGGCGTAAACTGGGGGGGGGGGCACAGGGTAGGGGGCAAGGACATAATGAGTAAGAGAAACACTTGCATATAATGAGGAATATGCATGCAAAACGGTTAAGGGTAACGTTATACTAAATACATTAATGCTATGGCACATAGGCCTGACAACAGCGCTTACGCTCAGTGCGTATGTCTAACGACCACGTAGAGACGACGCACGTAGGGCAATTATATAATGTTACATAGAGCAGTTATATAATGTAATGACTACATAGTCTACTTATATAAGCATTTACTATATATTGAGATTAAGTACTACATATATGATAAAGGAGTATTACATATACAATAAAGGGGTATTACACAGTGGCGTAACAACTGTTTTTGCCGCCCAGGGTGGGTGTAAGATTTACCCCCCTCCCTGTTGGGGAGGGGGGGGTAAAATTATTTGATAGAAAGCAGGAATACTTAACTTAAAATATTTATCTTCATTCGATATAAAACTGGGGCGTGTCTAAAGCAAAAGTTCCTAGCCTAGGATTTTTTCCTAACCTAGGAATTTTGTTTAAAACCTAGGAATATAAAATTCGCCTAGCCATCGATCCTAGAACATGGCTGCCGCCATAGACCAACACAAATATTAATTTGCTAAATATTTTTTAGTTAATTTTGGGCCATTTTATATCAGTAAATAAGATAAAGTTACATCTTACTGGTTTCGGGTTTTACCGGCACTCATATTTGCGTAAATTCACACCATCGTTATGTCGTATCTTAATTTATTTTTGAAATAGCTGACAAAATCGCTGAAAGCTAGAATAGCGTCTAAAGCGAAAGTAGGTTAGGAAAACATTCATAGGCTAAGAAATTTTGCTTTAGACACGGTCCTGATGCTACAGTTGAAAAATCTCTTTAAAAACAGGACCATATTACAACCTTAAAAACTCACTTTGGTATAAATTTTAAGATTTTTGTTAGGTTTTTATTTATTTTTTTCTATTTCTTTTTTATCCCCATCAACATCCCGCCCCCCTTTGCTACGCCACTGGTATTACATATACAATAAAGGAGGATTACATATTCAATAAACATACAATAAGGAGAAGGATGGCATATCTAACTAAAGTAACTATAAGTAAAGAGAAGAATTACTACAAACATTATATCAGTAGCGACAATATTAATAATCGTAAAGGTAAAAATGTAGGTCACTATAAGATAACAATGAAGAAACAATATTGTTAATTGTTAATAAACCATAATGGGTAATGGCAGCGAAAAACATTACATCAATAATCGTACATACACATACATATACCAAAAGCTTTTTCCCCCTTCCACGGGTAGCAAAAAGAAGAAGAAGAAAAAAACAACAACTACATACTCCACTCCCCTCTACCCTCTTCCCTCCCTCTTATCTTGGCACCTCCTGGATGACGGGTCATCCCTGCATCTTGTCTACTGCCCTGGGTCAGAAGCAGTGTCGCAAGACACAGCACATCCACAACAAGGCCGCTTCATTAATTCGGCGACCCCCCTCTCCGTTACCTCATGCAGAAAAAGAGAAGACGGGGAGAAATCCCTTCGGACTGCGTCAATTTTTTTTTCATACATACTTCCTCACCCCTACCCCTCACCCACTCCCCCTCATGCATCACAGAATCATCTATACACAACCCCTCTCCATTCACCCCTATCTTCTGTCCTATCGTAACGGTAGGAAAAAATAGTTCACAAAGTCGCCTGGCTGACAAACCTTTTTACGGTTGTAGCGAGAAAGGAAGGCGGTGAGGCCGGGGGAGCGGAAGAGGTGGAGCCGCGATCCAGAAGGCCGTGTATGGCTTGCATCAGTAGGTGAGGACGGAGGGGAAAGTGGGTGAACAGGTAGGATAGGTGGGGAGGAAGAGGTGGTCCTAAAGAAGATGCCTGAGGCAAACCATCCATCATCTTAAGTACCCTAAACCTTTCATTATAATTTCACGGTCTAGCGCCTCTCCATTGTTCGAAGGCAATTAGGGGCGTGTCGAAACAGCGGGGAGTAGGACGAGCGAGCGATTCTCGCCCTTACCGGCAGTCCGTAAGGGCGAGATTGACACCGAAATTTCGGCAGCGCAGGCGAGTCTCGACCTAGTCGACGGTCGAGATGGTCGGAATCCGCGTGGTTTTAGCGAAAAGGACCTGGGGGAGGTGCTCTCGCAGCGGGGAGCGCCGGTAGGGGACTTCAAACGCACAGAAAATACATCCTTATTATTCTCTTACACAAGGCTCTATTTTCTCTGACACATGGGATTTGAAGATTGATCTGCTGTCAGGCTGGAACGTTGTCCTTGCTATGGAATAACAGACCTAATTTTTAAATGCTATAGAGATCCTTTTAGCGTGAACATAGCTATCTCTCTTGTCAAGATAAATTTTCACGGGTCACCGCACACGGCTTGAAAAGGGCAGGTGATAACAGGTAACACGCCTACTGGAACACAGGGGGTGTCCGAAACACCAATACATACATATCTATCTAATCTATCTATCTATCTATCTATATATATATATATATATTTTTTTTTTTACCAAGAAAAAATAAATTGAATAACAACAGTTATGATCGGTTTTTCATCATATAGGTTATGTGAAATTAGAAACGGTTATCGGTTAAGATTTTCATTTATTTGTTTTCTTTTTTCGTATAGAATACGTTTGTTCACGGTCGGGTAGTGAATAAATGCGTCATAATTATATCTAATTACTCTATTCCAATGGGAAATTACACTCGATTTCTGCCATGCAGCTCGTTAGCACTACAGACTGCTGCACACAGGCACGAGCGACAAGCAAATTCCTCACCTTCTTTAGAAAATATATTATCCAGGACCCTTCACCTGTCTATCAAACATGTGTCCTGCCCAAATACATAAAAAGTGACCTGTCCACGTGACCTGACTTAACCTAACTTATTTGTGTAATTCTTAGAAGATGTACGAAGTGTATCGCTAGAATAAATGTATGGAGATATATGTCAATATGTTTATTTTTACATTTCTTCCTTTAATGTTAATGTAATTAGAAATCCAATTATCTAAGTAATTCCTAGGGTATGTACAAAATATGTGTTTATCGATAAAATAAATGTATGGAAATGGTAGACCTCACGCTATAGTAGCACCAAATTTTATTTCAATCATTACAATGAGCAGCCATTCTACAATATATATATATATATATATATATTATATATATATTATATATACATTATATATATATATATATATGTATATATATATATATATATATATATATATATATATATATATATATATATCAAATCAGCCATCCTGAGTCCACTGCTGAACAAAGGCCTCCTTCATAGCATTCCATGATTCACACGACCGTGCCACCCTCTGCCACGTCACTCCCGCAAACCTCTCGATCTCGTCTCTCCACCTTCTGTCTGGTCTCCCTCTTCCACGCTTCCTATCTCGCGGCGTCCATTCAGTAACACACTTGCTCCATCGCTCATCAGTCGTTCGCACCAGCTTACCTGCCCAATTCCACTTCCTCTCTTTTACTGCCTCCACAATATCTTTCACTTTAGTCTGCTCTCTCACCCAACTTGCTCTCTTTCGGTCTCTCAGTGTTATTCCCATCATTGATCTCTCCATTCTCCTCTGTGCAGTCCTTAGCTTTGTTTCCATCGCCCTCGTCAGCTTCCAAGTCTCACATCCGTAGATTGTTGCTGGTAGAATGCATTGGTTGTAAACTCTACGTTTCAAAGATAAAGGTAGAGAGCCTCTCAGGATTTTACTATACTTACCAAACATTTTCCAACCAATTGTAATGCGTCTTTTTATCTCATTATCATGATCTTTCGTCACCTTCACCATCTGACCTAAATAATTATACTCTTCAACTTCCTCAAGACTCTCATCATCAATTACAATCTCTTTACTTTGAACTTTCGTGTTGAACATTACTTTGGTTTTACTCTTATTCATTTTTAAACCTACTTTGATACTTTCTTTGTTTAGATCGCTCAGCATATCTTGCAAGTCTTCTGCTCTTTCTGAAATAAGAATGATGTCATCTGCAAATCTTAGGTGGTTCAAATATTCGCCATTAATCTTCAAACCTTTCTTTTCCCAACTCAACCTTCTGAAAATATCTTCTAAACAAGCTGTAAATAGTTTGGGTGAAATTGTATCGCCTTGCCGTACTCCTTTCTCGATTTTGATCTTTTCTGTGTCTTTATGTAGTCGAACTATAGCGGTACCTTTCGAATAAATCTTTTCTAAAACTCTTATGATCTGTTCGTTTGTACCTTGTTTGCGTAGCGAGTTTAGTATTGCTATTTGTTCTACTGAATCAAAGGCCTTCTCGTAATCTACAAAAACTAAACACAGAGGTATATTATATTCTGTCGTTTTCTCGATTAGTTGGTTAATCGCCTGCAAATGGTCTAGAGTTGAATATCCGCTTCTAAAGCCTGCCTGTTCTCTCGGTTGGTTTCCATCTAAAACTTGACTCAGTCTATTTGTGAGGATCTTGGAGAATACTTTATATACGTTTGATAGCAAGCTAATCGGTCGATAGTTACTAAGGTCCTTCTGGTCTCCTTTTTTATGAAGCAAAATCACTATAGCATTGCACCACGCATTCGGAACGCTTTCTTGACGTATGCACTGGGTGTACAACTCAGCTAATTTAATATGAACTAATTTACCAGCGTCTTTCAATAGATCTATTGATATACCATCTTCCCCAGGTGCTTTTCCTGTTTTCATAGTTTTTAGAGCAAATTCTACTTCTTCCTTTGTAATCTCTGGTACACTACTAACGTCTACACATGAATTTACTGACTCAACTACGGCCTTCGACGAGTAAAGCTCTTGGTAAAATTCTTCTACTCTTTTTACCCTTTTGTCTCTACATTTAATTATTTCTCCATTTCTATCTTTCAAACATATCATTTGCTGTCTTCCTAAAGCATGTCTACGCTCGGTCACTTTAATACTTTTACCTTTCCGAATAGTTTCTTCTATTTCGTCCATGTTTCTCTTTCTTTTCTCTAATCTCTGCCTTTTGTTGATAAGCTTGTTTAGTTCTACTCTTTCTATCTCGTCTCTACTGCTTTTAATCTGCATGTTCCTTCTTCTTTTAATTAGGTCATTTGTAGATTTGGAGTATTTGTTTTCTCTAGTGTTTTTTGTACTTCCTACTTTCTCTGCTGATTCCTTAATGATATTCACTAAATTCACATTGATATCTTCCACGCTGTCCTCGTTAGTTCTTAGAGCTTCGAATCTATTTTTAATTTCTAACTGAAATTTCTTTAGATATATGGGGTACCGTCATAATGACGGCGTGGACCATTGGGCACCCTATAGTAATAGGGCTTCACCGAATATAATGAATAAGGTGACACCAGAGAAATATCTCACCAGAAACCAGTTGGCAAGGAGGTGAGATTACTGCCAACCCCCCTTCATAGCCAACATGAATATGAATAGCACAATCAAAAGAAAACCGGGCGTTCCTGTTGGATCATCGTCACCTAAAGGTCCAACCGCATTGCCTCGTGTGCTTACGGGCAGTGTGCCACCGAATGTGAGTAAGCACTGTCCAAGCAGATCCAAGTCTTGGACATTAAAGAACATGAAGAAAATGAAGATCTATACTTACAACGTAAGAAATCTCTCAGAAGACCACAGACTGGAGAGTTTAATGGAAGAACTAGACAACAAATGGGACATCGTAGGACTGAGCGAATTCCGAAGAACGGAAGAAAAGCTGGTACAATTACAAGATGGTCACCACCTGTTCTACTATAGAGGTAAGGACAAAGAAAGATCTAGTGGAGTAGGATTCTTGATCAACCGAGAGGTTGCGGGTAACGTAATCAAATTCAGTAGTTTATCGGACAGGGTAGCTTGGATTGTGGTTAGGCTTTGTAAAAGGTACACTCTAAAAATAGTTCAGGTCTATGCACCAACTTCACAGAGTTCAGACGAGGAAATTGAGTCCTTCTATGATGATTTAAGTCAAGTAATAGATCAAGAAAAAAGTAAGTACACTTTGGTAATAGGAGACTTTAATGCTAAAGTAGGGAAGAAGATGGGAGATGAGACGTGCATTGGGAAGTTTGGAGTGGGTGAAAGAAATGACAGAGGTGAGATGTTAGTCAATTTTGCAGAGAACTACAATATGGGGATAATGAACACTTTCTTTCAAAAGCGTGTAGATCATAAATGGACGTGGAACAACAAAGAACGATATATATATATGTATACATATATATATATATATATATATATATATATATATGTATATATCTATAGATATATATAGATTTTTTTTTTTTTTTTTTTTTTTTTTTTTTTTTTTTTTCCAAAACTCGATAGGGTAAGAAACTAATTATGTGGAGTTGAAATCAAAGAAAATGTATTATCAGTTTATACACATCTTTACTTTTATATGTCTTTTCCTCTTGCATCAAACAAAGCCTTTTTACCTTTGAGCAGTTGGATGAGTTTGGCATGTACATACGCTACCCTTGTTAAGCAATTTTTGGCTATTGAACACACACACACACACACACACACACACACACACACACACACACACACACAAAAATATATATATATATATATATATATATATATATATATGTATATATCTATATATATATATATACATATATATATATATATATATATATATATATATATATATATATATATATTGGAAAATAGTATGTTATAACACATTTGTAAAATATCACTGTTAACCCACTATCGGAGAAATAATAACGGAAAGTACAGAGAAACTGTATATTTCGACTACTCTCTGTAGTCCTCTTCAGCAGAATGCTTACATAAGGTTAAGGTACAAGTATATATGAAGAAATGAGGGGTACATAGAAGGGGGATGAGGAAAGTGGGGGGGGGGCCTCAGGTCACATGCCCTTGAAATGGTCGGGTCAAAGTAGGACAAGGGGTGATATTTTGTCCAACCGCTTTAGACATGATCTTGTTGACCGCTAACTTGGTAATACAATCCGGGGGCCACTGGCCTTTAATACCTCTAAAGGCCAGTGGCCCCCAGATTGTATTACCAAGTTGGCGGTCAACAAGATAATGTCTAAAGCGGTTGGACAAAATATCACCCCTTGTCCTACTTTGACCCGACCATTTCAAGGGCATGTGACCTGAGGCCTCCCCCCCCCCACTTTCCTCATCCCCTTCTATGTACCCCTCATTTCTTCATATATACTTGTACCTTAACCTTATGTAAGCATTCTGCTGAAGAGGACTACAGAGAGTAGTCGAAATATACAGTTTCTCTGTACTTTCCGTTATTATTTCTCCGATAGTAGGTTAACAGTGATATATATATATGTATATATAGTATGTACATATATATGCATATATATATATACATATATATATAATTTTTCAATATATTTTATGGCTCCATGTTATTGTGGCAAAGTAGCATGCAGTTGATGCTTTAGGGTCTATATGGGGCGCCCCTACGGACCAGAGCTACACATCATTTTGTCTGTGATAGAGGAAAACTCTGTTCATAGAGAAATGATGACACTTTTATACTACGACTATCCCTCCATTATGCTGTCCCCCAAACCCTTGTTACTGTCCTGTACCATTTCTCTGAATATTCATTTCCTTTTTTCGCCGACCCTGTGGTGGGGGAAGAGAATGCTACCACCAAGTCTTTCCACTTGAGTCGTAAAAGGCGACAAAAAACGAGACGGGGATGGGATTACGAGTCCTACTACCTGTAGCCCCAAAAGGGGACATTCCTAAAATAAGATCTACACATCCCCTACCTGTCCTAAACCCACAATGTTCCTCACCAATTACTCCCTCTGTTCCTCTCCTAATCCTCTCAATCAAGACCCTCCCATAAGCCTTCCCAACTACACTCAACAAGCTGATCCCTCTGAAACTACTACACTCACACTTGTCCCCCTTTCCCTTGTAAAGTGGAACTATACAGGCACTCCATCCAGTCCTCCGGCACTATACCATCTCTTAAACAAACATTAAATAACCTCACCAGCCAGTCCACCATAACTGTACCTCCTTTCTTCAGGCATTCTGCATGGCATCCATCCAGACCAGGTGCCTTACTTGCTCTCATCATCTTAACAACTGCTTTCACTTCATCCTTCCTTATTTCTCTTCCATTTTCCTTACTCATCACTCTCATTTTCTTAGCATTTCCCACTGCAACTACCTTTCCCTCCCTATCCTCCTTCACATTTAGCAACTCCCTAAAATACTCTGCCCATCTTCCTCTCACTGCCTTCTCTTCCATTATCATCTCTCCATTTGCACCTTTTACCTTTTCTTCTCTACTTGATTCGCCTCCTCTTTCTCTTTTAATTTCCTTTCAAAAGATCTTTTTATTACTTTCAATATTTTCTGTCATACTCTTACCTCATTTCACATCTGCTCTCCTCTTTGCTTCCTTTATCTTATGCTTAACTTCCCTTCTCTTTACTTTGTACCTCTCATACGATTCCCTCGTCCTAATTTGGAGCCAATTTATGAATGCCTGATTCTTCTCTTCTACACATTTCTTTGTTTCCTCATCACACCACTCACTACTCTTCCTTCTATTTCCTCCCGCCCTCTTTGTTCCACACACCATCTTTGCACACCTTATGACTCCCTCCTTGAACCATTCCCATTCCTCCTCCCCTCCTAGTTCTACTCTATCCTTTACTCCCTTCCACTCCTCTTTCGGCTTCTTCTTATACTCATTCTCCTTTTCTTTCTCATTTAAGCAGTTCACTCTAAGTACCTCCCTACCTTCTATCCTTTTCCTCTTTCTCCACCTATTCTCCACTCTCAAGTCCTTTACGTGTATATGTATAAGGTAACATTGTCAATTTCTTTTTGCAAGTATCATCATCAACATTTTTGTTACAATTATGATTGTGTTATATTTACATCTAAAAACAACATATACAGGGTTTTTTTCTTGTTAGAATTTGAAGGCAGTCGAACCAAGTGTTATTCAGGTTCTTCAGTAAAATCTCCAAGTCCTTTTCGTATAAGGTAACATTGCCAATTTCTTTAGACTTAAATCCCCACCAGTCATTTTCCCCACGCCTCCCTAACCCTCTCCCGCCCCCCCTACGAAACCCCCGTACCACCACCATCCCACCCCGTTCCTCCTTCTCTCACCCCCACCCCCTCCCGCCCCGGCTCCCTGCCGGGGGCTCATTAACCTCGAGAAATTCTTCGGTTTTCCTCTAGGTCAGAGGATGGCCTTTACCAAGATCTAAATATACTAGATCTTGGCACTTTACTGCGGTCTAAGATTTGTGCACGACGAATCAAGAAACTCGCATTTGTGTCCTATAATGCCATGTGATATAATATATGATATGACGTAATATGAGATAATATGACATAAAATGGTATAAAATGATATGTGATATATGGTGTATATATTAAAAAAAAATGCATTCCGCATTTGACAGGGCTTACCCTACCAATGGGCTTATCCTTATGCTGAGTAATAATATAATACAATATTATGCGTTTCTGATATGATTAGTATAATATCATTGAACAAAAGTGGAAGAGAAACGTTTACTAGAAAGAAAATCTTTAAAGGATAGACAGGAGAGAACATGGCGGCAGGTACCTTTTATTATGAAAACTGTGCAACATTTAGGCACTCCTGCAAGTGCCTCAACATGACGGCATTGACCGTGGTGATATATGTAGAGCTACTTTCTGTCTAGCTTGGGATTTTTTTTTTCTTTTCTTTTTTAAGTCCACGAGTTTTTCCCACCTTCCTGACACCTGCCGGTCGCTTCCCTACTCAACACTCTTCTTAATCATTTCTAAATGCAAGCCTTTCTCTTAATGCTAATGTATTGTCTATTCATAAACAAAATTTTCCGTTGTCGTCTCTACATCTTATTATTTTACATTCCTGTAGCTTATTTTTTTATTTATTTATTTATCTATTTATTTATCTATTTTATTAATCAATTAATTAATTTTTTTTTCTTGCATATTACATCAAAAGCTACATTTTCCAGACATCTTCCACCAATAGCGTAATTTTTCATTTACCATTCTAAGGACTAGCAAATTACTTAAAGCTTATATTCAAATATAGTCTTCCTTATTGAGTGAGAACATCTCTTCCTCTTATTATCTCTTACCAAGTTTCCTCGTTAATTATTCTTGGGTTACATTTCACTGTATATACCTACACATTGAACCTCCAGCTATACCCAGTAGTTTCCGACGTATTTGTACATTCCCTCTTTCTGCATAGCATTCACAAAATTTACTTAAACAACTGATAAACTGTTTAACTTGGCTTTTAAGGTTTGAATAAGTAGTCATAGTCTCTGAAATCATAAAAAAAATATTTTTTTTTCCTAACGTTATCCCTTAACAACTAAGTTTTCTTTTGGAGTGTACACATATTGTATATGCATATGTATACGATATAAAAAAGAACTAACAATTACATATAATCATTGACTGATTAACTCAATGAATGGTTGAGTGAGAACATGAGATTGACAGGACTGAACATAATAAAATTGCTTCCATAGAATTGATAGTCTCGTACGTGCCCGTCGACTATAACCAATTATCGCCCTTCTTTTCACTAATCTGCAAAGTGCCATATACCTACGCTATTGCTGGAATTGCCCATTGATTGCAAAATATTCCTTTCAATATATACATAAAGAATCTCTCGTGCTATTCGCATATTCACCAAACACTATGCAATCAAATATGATAGTTTGTTCAATTATGACGGTTTTTAAGTCACTTTTAAGATCTGGCCTATATAGCTCCACGTTTCTATTTCTTCAAAATTATCATCTATTATAACTGAATTGACCTGAACTTTCTAGTTCAATATTTCTTTGCATTTTCATTTATTCATGTTCATTGGTGACGGATTCTAATATATACATATATATATATATATATATATATATATATATATATATATATATATATATATATATATATATATACATTATATATATATATATATATATATTTTTTTTTTTTTTTTTTTTTTTTTTTTTTTTTTTTAAAGAATTTGACACAAATGCCATAGCAAGAATTCTTCCCTTGGTGATGTCCTCCTACAAGAAAATTACGTCAATAGAGAAATTTGGAAAATACTGATTCTCTGACAAGGTGAGAGAACGCACCAAGTATTCTCCAGCTTCTTTCCGTAAGTCTTTTTTCAAGTCCTTTGTGTGGATACGAATAAGGTAATATAGTAATTTTATTTCGGCAAGTTTCATAATGGGATTTGGCTAACAATTATTAATGATTGCTAAATGGTTGTATATGGATGATGTTGTGATTGCATGAGGAGGAATGGGCGGGGGGTGGGGGGTGGGGTAGTATGTGTGAGTAAATTTTGACGCAGCCCGAAGGGATTTCTCCCCGTCCTCTCCTTATATGCAAGGGGGGGACGGAGAGGGGGGGGTCGCCGATTAAATGAAGCGGCCTTGCTGTGGATGTGCTGTGTCTTGCGACACTGCTTCTGACCCAGGGCGGTGGGCAAGGTGCAGGGATGACCCGTCATCCAGGAGGTGCTCAGATGAGAGGGAGGGTGGGAGGGCTGTGGAGTGTATTTAAGGATGAAATGGGTGGGAGTGTTTTTATGCCTTTCCCTTTTTGGCTACCTCCCTTGAAAGGGGGAAAAAGTCTTGGTATATGTATGTATGTATGTATGTAAAAAAAAAATCGATCAAGGTCCAGGTTCTCCAAATCCTTTACGTGTATATGTATAAGGTAACATTGTCAATTTCTTTTTGCAAGTATCATCATCAACATTTTTGTTACAATTATGATTGTGTTATATTTACACCTAAAAACAACATCTACAGGGTTTTTTCTTGTTAGAATTTGAAGGCAGTCGAACCAAGTGTTATTCAGGTTCTTCAGTAAAATCTCCAAGTCCTTTTTGTATAAGTTAACATTGCCAATTTCTTTAGACTTAAATCCCCACCAGTCATTTTCCCCACGCCTCCCTAACCCTCTCCCGCCCCCCCTACGAAACCCCCGTACCACCATCCCACCCCGTTCCCCCTCCCGCCCCGACTCCCTGCCCGGGGCTCGTTAACCTCGAGAAATTCTTCGATTTTACTCAAGGTCAGAGGATGGCCTTCGCTGCTGTCTGAGATTTGTGCACGACGAATCAAGAAACGCGCCTTTGTGTCCTATGATATCATGTGATACAATATGATATGATATGACGTAATATGAGGTAATATGACATAAAATGGTATAAAATGATATCATGTGATATATGGTGTATGTATTAAAAAAATGCATCCCGTATTTGACAGGGCTTACCCTACCAGTGGGCTTATCCTTATGGTAAGTAATAATATAATACAATATTATGTGTTCCACTTTACAAGGGAAAAGGGGACAAGTGTGAATTTAGTAGTTTCAGAGGGATTAGCTTGTTAAGTGTAGTTGGGAAGGCTTATGAGAGGATCTTGATTGAGAGGATTAGGAGAGGAACAGAGGGAGTAATTGGTGAGGAACAGTGTGGATTTAGGACAGGTAGAGGTTGTGTAGATCAGATCTTTGTGGTAAGACAGATATGTGAGAAAGCTATAGGAAAGGGGAAGGATGTTTTTTGGGCTTTTATGGATCTGGAAAAGGCTTACGATATGGTAGACAGAAAGGCACTGTGGGAGGTTATGAAGATATATGGGATAGGAGGAAAGCTTCTCAGAGCTGTCAAGAGTTTTTATGAGAGTAGTAGAGATTGTGTCAGGATTAGAAATGGAGAGAGTGAGTGGTTCGAGGTAAAGGTGGGACTTCGTCAAGGATGCGTTATGTCGCCCTGGCTGTTCAACTTATACATGGATGGGGTGGTGTGAGAGGTAAATGCATGGGTAGTGGATCAGGGATTGGAGATGGTTAAAGAAAATGGAGAAAAGTGGGAGGTGAGCCAGCTGTTGTTTGCGGACGACACTGCGCTTGTGGCAGGATCGGAGGAGGGATTGAGGAAGTTGGTGACAGAGTTTGGGAGAGTATGTGATAGAAGAATGCTAAAGATAAATGTGGGTAAAAGTAAGGTGATGAGATGTACAAGGGGTGAAAGTGGCAGTAGACTGGAAGTGAGCATTAAGGGAGAGCGACTGGAAGATGTGGATAGTTTTAGATACTTGGGTGCAAATGTGACAGGAAAAGGTGGAGTGAAGGTGGAGGTAGAATGTAGATTGAGAGAAGCGAGTAAATGCCTTGGTGGATTAAAAAGTGTAATGAGGAATAGACATTTGGGAATGGATGCTAAGAGGAGACTGTATGAAGGAGTGATTGTGCCAACAGCACTGTATGGGGCAGAAACATGGAACATAAAAGAGGAAGAGAGAAGGAGTTTGAATGTGTTTGAGATTAGGTGTCTGAGAAGTATGATGGGGGTTACTAGGCTAGATAGAGTGAGAAATGAGGAGGTGAGGAGGAGAACAGGTGTGGAAAGGGAGTTGGGAGATAGGGTTGATGAAAGAGTATTAGGATGGTTTGGACACATGGAAAGAATGAGTGAAGAAAGACTAGTAAAAGAGGTATGGAGGGAGTGAACATGAGGGGACGTCCTAGGATGAGGTGGATGGATGGGGTGAAGGGGACTTTGGGGAAGAGGGGAATGTCTGTTGAGGAAGGACGGGAGAGGACAGAAGACAGGGGTGAATGGAGAATGGTTGTATATGGATGATGTTGTGATTGCATGAGGTGGAATGGGCGGGGGGATGGGGGGTGAGGTAGTATGTGTGAGCAAAATTTGACGCAACCCGAAGGGATTTCTCCCTGTCTTCTCCTTTTATGCATGGGGGGACGGAGAGGGGGGTCGCCGATTTAATGAAGCGGCCTTGCTGTGGATGTAATGTGTCTTGCGACACTGCTTCTGACCCAGGGAAGTGGACAAGGTGCAGGGATGACCCGTCATCCAGGAGGTGCTAAGATAAGAGGGAGGGTGGAGGGGTGTCTAGTGTATTCAGGGATGGAATGGGTGGGAGTGATTTTATGCCTTTTCCTTTTTGGCTACCTCCCTTGTAAGGAGGAAAAAGCCTTGGTATATGTATGTATGTATGTATGTATGTATGTATGTATGTATGTATGTATGTATGTATGTATGTATGTATGTATGTATGTATGTATGTGTTTATAATATGATTAATATAACATCATTGAACAAAAGTGGAAGAGTGTTGTGGTATGGCTCGGAAAAGCCAGGGAATTGAAACTCACGGTAACTCTACGCACTCGGTTTTTTATTTAATTCGAAAAGGGATGAGCTTGAGAGCAGAGGAGAACTTGAAGCTTGGAGATGACTGCTGCTTAGAGAGGAGTACTGCTTGTGGAGGAGAGCTGCTTGTGGAGGAGAGCTGCTTGTAGAGAAGAGCTGCTTGAAGGGAAGAGCTGCTTGAAGGGAAGAGATGCTTGAAGATGTCGTGTCCTGGAGTGAACTGCTGCTTCGGCTTGGTCCCCCTCCTTATAAAGGAGGCTGGTGAGGTCCCAGGCGAACTGTCCTGGATCCTGATTGGTCCGTTGCCTTGCGCTAGGACGTCCTTGCTGACTACGCTTGCCAACTATGGGTCATATAAAAGCCTAGGTCGGGATGCGTCACGGCCAGTCTGGTTTAAACCAGTGGCGCGTCGCCACAAGAGAAACGTTTACTAGAAAGAAAATCTTTAAAGGATAGACAGGAGAGAACATGGCGGCTGGTACCTTTTATTATGAAAACTATGCAACTTAATGAATTTAGGCACCCCTGCAAGTGCCTCAACATGACGGCATCGACCGAGGTGATATATGTAGAGCTACTTTCTGCCGAGCTTAGGATTTTTATTTTATTTATTTATTTTTTTTTTTTAAGTCCACGAGTACTTCCCACGTTCCTGACAACTGCCGGTCGCTTCCCTACTCAACACTCTTATTCAATCATTTCTAAATGCAAGCCTTTCTCTTAATGCCAATGTATTATCTATTCATGAACAAAATTTTCCCTTGTCGTCTCTACATCTTTTTATTATTCAAGTCACGGTGGCTGCAAATTAATAGTAAACAAAGCCAACAGGTGTCATCATACTTTACCTACATCCATGATACTATAGTAATCTTACACCAAGTATTGTCTTTATCTTGTATACTATAACAGATTATTACAACTATATTCCTTACGTACGCCTATTTCATCCGGTCACTTGACACTTCCTACTAAAACAGTACACACCCAATTGGAAAGTTACTGTTGCAGCATGGCTGAGGTAGCTGAGTGAAAAATGTACGTACCACAAATTATTAGTAATGTCAGTAGCGATTTTTAGATATTTGAGGTAGGTGAACATCTTGGTATAAAGATGTTCACCAATCTCATAGCTGCAGTTGTTACCTCTAGCATCAGCTAGTTCTTATTATTCTGAGTATTTTGAATCCCATATATAAGTACATACATATATCAAAGGCCTTTTTCCTCTTACAAGGGAGGTAGCCAAAGTCAAAAGGTATAATTCCAATCCCACCCATTCCATTCGCATTCACCACCACTCCCTCCCTCTCATCTTGGCTCCTCCTCCCTAAATCCCCCTATCCCCCACCCACTCCCATGCTTCAAAGTATCATCCATATACAGCCATTCTACACTTACCCTTGTCTTCTGCCTTCTCCCTTCCTCAACAGGCATCCCCCTCTTGCTCAACGCCCCTTTCACCCCATCCTTTTTTCTCATCTTTGGTCACCCCCTCATGTTCACTTTATCTACCTCTGCCAACCACACTTCTTTTACTAATCATTCTTTACTCATCCTTTCCATGTGTCCAAACCATCCCAATACTCTTTCATCAACCCTGTTTCCCATCTCCTTTTCCACCCTCGCTCTCTTCCTCACCTCCTTGTTTCTCATCTTATCCACCTTGTCACCCCTGCCATATTTCTCAGACATTTCATCTCAAACACGTTTAACCGCTTCAGTACAAATCAAATTCTCGCAGCATTAGCTGCCGCATGACTGATGCATCACACTACTGGCATTATAAAATATAAAGTCACTGGTGTATTACTCGTTCTCTTTTACTCTGAGTAATAATAAACACAGAAAACGTGATCAAACCAGTTCACAGAATCCAGTGATAACTCATGTGCAACTACAAAAAATATATATAATCAAGATGCCAATGCCGGTATCCTCCTGTGACTTTTAATTACTTGAATGAGGAAATGGTAAAGAAAATACTAGTTACACTGATAAGACCAAGATTGGAGTATGCTGCGACACTATGGACACCCAGTAGAAAAAAGAATATAAGGAAAATAGAAAGAATCCAAAGAACAATGACAAAGATGGCCCCAGCACTTTCAAAATTGACATACGAGCAAAGATTGTAACTGGAACTACCAACCCTGGAACAAAGAAGAGAAAGAGGAGATCTATTGGCCATCTACAGAATCATGAAAGGCATGGAAGAGTCCTTGACAGAGAAGACGATAAAAGAAAAACAAGGAGACATGGAAAGAAACTCAAAAAGGATAGTTATAGAAGAGATCTGAAAAAAAAAGTTTTCCACACAGAGTGGTGGATGTTTGGAACAAATGGGATGAAACAATAGTGTGTGCAAACACCATACAAGAGTTTAAGAACAAACTAGATATTGTGAGACACAAAGATGGGTCACCATGAGTATAGCTCCCCTTCCTGTGTAATACAACGAGGTAAATACTCACGCCTCATGAAGCCTAAGTATTCATCATTGTACCGAAGTGGTTAAACTCTTCCTCTCTTCCCCTCTTCCCCTCTTATGTTCCATGAAACTCAAAAAGGATAGTTATAGAAGAGATCTGAAAAAAAAAAAACAGTTTTCGACACAGAGTGGCGGATGTTTGGAACAAATTGGATGAAACAATAGTGTGTGTAAACACCATACAAGAATTTAAGAACAAATTAGATATTGTGAAATACAAAGACAGGTCACTGTGAGCATAGCTCCCCTTCCTGTATAATACAATTAGGTAAAGACAACTAAGTAATTACTCGCGCCTCATGAACCCTACGTAGGTGTCATCGTACCAAAGTGGTTAAACTCTTTCTCTCATTCCCTCTTCCCCTCTTATGTTCCATGTGTCTGCCCCATATACAAGTACTACAAATGAGTAGTGTCGCTAGTTATTGAAAAAAAAAATAGACCGGCAAACATCTTTATATTTCCCATCTGTTCTTTATGTATGAAGAGGTGTAAAAAATGTGGCAGAAGTTGATAGAGATGTGCCCAGTCCAGAGACCAAGTGTCAACCCCTCAGGGCTGCACCTTCTGATGGAGGTGTGATGGGTTTTGAAAATAAGCTGTTCTGTAGTCCATCTTGCAGGACCACCACCATCAGGTTCCCATCATTTGTCCCTGATTTAGAAAATATATGGATAACTGTGTCGAGGAATATGCACAGTTGAACATTCATGGGTTTCTGTTGAGATTCAAATTGTGTGCAGCTCACCACATCACACTCCCATCATACCACATTGCATATCTGTGGTTTTTCAATTTCACTGCAATCACACTTGTGTTAACATCAAGATTGTTCTTGCTGTATTGTTCAACAGTTAATTGTTTGTAATATTGCAGAGTATTGTAGAGCATAAAGTACAGTACAAACTCATAGGAAATGGGGAATAAAGTTATTCACAAAACATTTTTGGTGTCCATTGGTGATGATGTGGAGACTGGAATCAGGAGCAAAGCAAAGTTAACTGGGGCGAGAAGTAATCCAGTGTTATAGTACCTTGTACTGTACTGTACATCATCATCATCATTTTTCTCCCATTTAAGAAATTTTCCATCCATTTCCATCAAGTTTGTAGGTAACTGTAGGTGTTTGGCTGATGATAGGGCGGAGGGGGTTTCCAGGCTCGTCGAAGGAGACCACAAACTTGGATATGCCTTTGGGAATGTTAAAACGCACAAGCCTGGAAACCCCCTCCGCCCTATCATCAGCCAAACACCTACAGTTACCTACAAACTTGCCAAACGCCTTAACTCCTTAATAACCCCATACATCCCAACCTCCTACAGCCTAAAATCGTCGCAGGAATTCCTCACCATCCTTGAATCCTCCCAACCAGTAGGGGTCATAGCCTCATTAGATGTCGAGAATCTGTTCACAAATGTGCCAGTAAAAGAGACTATTGACCTCATCTGCCAGAGTATCTACCACAAGCCCAACTCAACACCCCTCGCCGTCCCTGAAGCAATCCTCCGAGAACTCCTTGAAATCTGCACGATGGAAGCTCCCTTCTACGGTCCGGATGGGAAAATGCGCATACAGGTAGACGGCGTGGCAATGGGATCCCCCCTTGGACCACTCTTCGCCAACTTCTATATGGGATCCATCGAAGAGAAAGTCTTCAACGACCATCATGACATGCAGCCCTGTATCTACGCCCGGTATGTTGACGACATTTTTATTAGCGCAAAAGATTCCCAATCTGTAACTCAACTCTCACACACATTCAAGAAACATTCAACCCTCAATTACACCTATGAACACCAACGCAACGATGGCACCCTCCCATTCTTAGATATACTAGTAGGCACAGCCTCAGATCGATTCACGACTGAAGTCTACGTCAAAGACACTAACCTCGGTTTCTGTCTTAACGGCAGTAGCGAATGCCCAGAACGCTACAAACAAAGCTTCATCCGAACACTAGTGAACCAAGCCTTCTCCCATAGCAGTACATGGAAAACCACGAACAACGAACTCCAACGTATAACAACACTACTTGTCAACAACGGCTATCCACAACACTCCATCGAATCCATTATCAAAAACAAGATGAACTCCTTTACCGGCCAACCAACACCCACAAACACCAATATACCAACACTGGACCTGTACTACAAAGGACATATGAACACCGGCTACAAAGAAGACGAAAGAACACTTCGAAATATTATCACACGTAACATTCGACCCAACAACCCAGACACTAAGATACGCCTAATCGTATACTACAAAACCTCCAAAACACACACCCTGGTTATTAAGAACAACAGCCAGCCCCCAACCCTCCTCTACAAGAAGTCAACGTCGTGTATAAGTTTGATTGCCCTGTCGGTGATTGTCAGCACCGCACCTCCTCATACATTGGCATGACTTCTATGACCCTCTCCAAAAGACTCACATACCACCTCCAGAATGGCGCCATCAAAACACATATGACAAAAGAACACAAAACCACCATCACCAGACAAACACTAAACGAAAACACTAAAATAATCTACAAAGCTCACGACCCCCTTCGCCTTAAGATGGCCGAAGCAGTGAACATATACATCGAGAAACCTTCCATTAACATACAACTCATGCCCACAACCACACTCCCAAGCAGTAGACGCACATAACACAAACAATAACACCCCTTTCCACAATCCACAAGGAAGTTGCTACTTCCACGTACGCAGCGCTACGGATCACGGCTACATGAAATGACCTCTCCCAGTGTTCGGCCAATGTACAGCCTGTATTTAAACCCATGTAATCACCAACTATTGTTACTCCCTCCCTGAGGATGACCGAGTAAGGTCGAAATACGTATAGGAGAATTAAAAAAGAGAAAACCGCACCTAATGTCTTTTGGACACCTTCTCAGCTATTTGGAACCACCACAGAAACTTGTTGCACGAGAGAAATTAAAGCTCCAATATAAACTCAACAACGCCATTGTCGCTGTAGATTTCTTGAAATCATGTATACAACATGGCCTCCTACCAATATATATATATATGTATCTGTGTGTGTGTGTGTGTGTGTGTGTGTGTGTGTGTGTGTGTGTGTGTGTGTGTGTGTGTGTGTGTATATATATATATATATATATATATATATATATATAGTGCTCGACAAGGATGTACGAACGGTTAGCGAGAATGAGTGATGAGGAGTGTTGAGGACTGTTTTTGCTGAAATGCACAATTTTATATAAAATTATTATATAAAGAATATGGTTGCATTATTTGACTTTTTTTTTTTTTAATGTGTGATTTCCATGTAATTTGATCAAAGATAATTTACATTTTTATCCTCTACAAAATTACCAACCACATACCGTCCGACTCACTAATTGCCGACCTCAACCAAACAATTTATATAAAAAATTAGCATATGGTTGCATTATTTGACCTATTTTCTTAAAAATGTGTGATTTCCATGTAATTTGATCAAAGAGAAGTTACAGTTTTTGCTGAAACGCACAATTTTAGATAAAAAATTAACATATGGTTGCATTATTTGACATATTTTCTTTAAAATGTGTTATTTTCAAGCAATTTGATCAAAGAGAAGTTACGTTTTTATCCTCTGCAAAATTGCCGACCGACTCGCTCATAGTCGACCAAACTCGAACAAGAAGGGTTTTTCCTGAAATGCACGATTTTATATAAAGAAAAATTAACATATGGTTGCATTATATGACCTATTTTCTTTAAAATGTGTGACTTCCATGCAATTTCATAAAAGAGAAGTTACATTTTTATCCTCTGCAAAATTACCAACAACAGCTATGAATGCCGTCCGACTCACTCATTGCCGACCAAACTCGAACAAGGACGGCTTTTGCTGAAATGCACAATTTTATATAAAAAGAAATAGCACATGGTTGCATTATTTGACCTATTTTCTTCAAAGTGTGTGATTTTCATGTAATTTGGTAAAAAAGAAGTTACGTTTTTATCATCTGCAAATTTACCGACCACAGCTACGAATATCGTCCGACTCATTAGCCGACCAAATTCGAACAAGAACGGTTTTTGCTGAAATGCACGATTGTATATAAAAAATTAGCATATGGTTGCATTATTTGGCCTATTTTCTTTAAAATGTGTGATTTCCATGTAATTTGATCAAAGAGAAGTTACGTTTTTATCCTCTGCAAAATTGCCGACCACAGCTATGAATACCGTCCGACTCACTCATAGCCGACCAAACTCGAACAAGGACGGTTTTTGCTGAAATGCACGATTGGTCAAATTACATGAAAATCACACATTTTAAAGAAAATAGTCGAAATAATTTAACTATATGCAATCTATTACACTAATAACACAATAGTAAAAAACTTAATAGAGTGTGATTTTCATTTATTATTAGTTATATGTCAATTTATTATTATTTACTATTTACCTGTTTGTTTATTATTTAACTATACCTATGCATTTATTTATGTACTTTATTTGTTATTTACATTATCATAGTTTTTATTTATTATTTTATTATTAATATGATTTTTTTTCGCATCCGACCTAGATATGGATCAAAAGGTCTCCTGTCGGCATGCTCCGCCTTTGTAATCCTTTGTGATCATAGATGGCGGGCTGGATGAATCGTAGCTGTGGTCGGTAATTTTGCAGAGGATAAAAGCGTAACTTCTCTTTGATCAAATTACATGGAAATCACACATTTTAAAGAAAATAGGTCAAATAATGCAACCATATGCTAATTTTTTATATAGAATTGTGCATTTGAGCAAAAACCGTCATTGTTTGGTTGAGGTCGGCAATTAGTGAGTCGGACGGTATGTGGTTGGTAATTTTGTAGAGGATAAAAACGTAACTTCTCTTTGATCAAATTACATGGAAATCACATATTTTAAAGAAAATAGGTTGAATAATGCAACCATATGCTCATTTTTTATATGCAATCGTGTATTTCAGCAAAAACAGTCCTCAACACTCCTCATCACTCATTCTCGCTAACCGTTCGTACATCCTTGTCGAGCACTGTATATATTTGAAGGTGATTAATCATTGGGCTCCATTGCTACTGTAAGCAGACTAGCTAAATGGCAAATAAATTGATCATGAAAGTAGTTGGGTTACTAGATATCAACAGCTGCAGGAATTTTTATATTTTACCATGTTCAGTGAAGTTGGGAAGGCTTATGGGAGGGTCTTGATTGAGAGGATTAGGAGAGGAACAGAGGGAGTAATTGGTGAGGAACAGTGTGGGTTTAGGACAGGTAGGGGCTGTGTAGATCAGATTTTTGTGGTAAGACTATAGGAAAAGCTATAGGAAAAGCTATAGGAAAAGGTAAGGATGTTTTTTTGGCTTTTATGGATCTGGAAAAGGCTTATGACAGGGTAGACAGGAAGGCACTGTGCGAGGTTATGCAGATATATGGGATAGGAGGAAAGCTGTTAAGAGCAGTCAAGAGTCTTTACGTGAGTAGTAGAGCTTGTGTTAGAATTAGAAATGGAGAGAGTGAATGTTTTGAGGTAAAGGTGGTACTTCGTCAGGGATGAATTATGTCGCCCTGGCTCTTCAATCTTTACATGGATGGGGTGGTGCGAGAGATGAATGCAAGGGTGGTGGGTCAGGGGTTGGAGATGATTAAAAAAAATGGAAAAAAGTGGTAGGTGAGTCAGTTGTTGTTTGCTGACGACACTGCGCTTGTAGCAGGATCAGAGGGAGTTAGTGACAGAGTTTGAGAAGGTGTGTGAAAGAAGGCAACTGAAGATAAATGTGGGCAAAAGTAAAATGATGAGATACACAAGGGCACAAGGGGAGAGAGTGACGGCAGGCTGGAAGTGAGCATTAAGGGTGAAAGACTGGAGGAAGTGGATAGTTTTAGATACTTGGGTGCGAATGTGGCAGGAAAGGGAGGGGTGGGGGTGGAGGTAGGATGTAGATTGAGAGAAGCGAGTAAATGCCTTGGTGGATTAAAGAGTGTAATGAGAAATAGACATCTGGTAATGGATGCCAAGAGGAGACTGTATGAAGGAGTGATTGTGCTAACAGCACTGTATGGGGCAGAAACATGGAACATAAAAGAGGAAGAGAGAAGGAGTTTGAATGTGTTTGAGATGAGGTGTCTGAGAAGCATGATAGGGGTTACTAGGCTAGATAGAGTGAGAAATGAGGAGGTGAGGAGGTGGAATGGGAGCTGGGAGATAGGGTTGATGAAAGAGTATTAGGATGGTTTGTACACATGGAAAGAATGAGTGAAGAAAGATTAGTAAAAGAAGTGTGGAAGGCAGAGGTAGAAGGAGTGAATATGAGGGGGTGTCCTAGAATGAGATGGATGGATGGGGTGAAAGGGGCATTACAAAAGAGAATAATGTCTGTTGAGGAGGGGCGGGAGAGGACAGAAAATAGGGGTGAATGGAGAGAGGTTGTGTATAGATGATGCTGTGATGCATGAGGGGGAGCGGGTGGGGGATGGGGGGTGAGGAAGTATGTATGAAAAAAAAATTGATGCAGCCCGAGGGGATTTCTCCCCGTCTTCTCCTTTTCTGCATGAGGGGACGGAGAGGGGGGGGGGTCGCCGAATTTATGAAGCGGCCTTGCTGTGGATGTGCTGTGTCTTGCGACACTGTTTCTGACCCAGGGCAGTGGACAGGATGCAGGGATGATCCGTCATCCGGGAGGTGCCAAGATAAGAGGGAGGGAGGAGGGTGGAGGGGAGTGGAATATATAGGAAATGAAATGGGTGGAAGTGGTTTGTATGCCTTTTTCTTTTTGGCTACCCCCCCCGTGTAGGGGAAAAAAGCCTTTGGCATATGTATGTATGTGCCATGGATATAAGGCAGCCAAGGTTGTATATTAGAGTTCAGCTGAGTTAAATTGAGTTCAGCTGAGTTAAATTGTTTGGCATTACAATCAAACCTTGCTTAACAAGTGCATCATATAACAGTGATTCGCATAACAAGTAATTTTTTTTTCTTCAATTTTGACTCGCTTAATGAGCGACATTTCACTTAATGAGTGGTGTTTCATGATTTGTATGCCTGACGTGAATCCTCCTTTCTACCTAGCTAGCCACAAGTCATGAGGAGCGTCTCCTTGCGACTCATGGCTAGCTTGTTCCCATCTGCTTCTTGGCCAGTGTTGCCACTGCTTGAAATTTTCTACTTGACCTTGGATTTTTTACTTTGACCTTGGAGCCTTGATATATATATATATATATGTATATATATATATATATATATTACATATATATATATACAGATATGTATATTAGTGATGTACCGAAGCTTCGGTATCGGTATCGGTATCGGTAAATATCGGTTTATTTTCAAGCTATCGGTATCGGTATATATCGGTATCGGTAAAATAGAAGGTATCGGTATATCGGTATCGGTATTGAAAAATAAATACCGATACCGATACCGATACCTTGAGAGAAAATTTAAGTTAAATTACTTTCATTCATGAAACAAATAAATAATTATATAAATATATAAAGTAAAGGGTGTCTTTCACGCCATGTGGTTGTGGAATCATTTGCGTCTTATGTAAGAAGAGAAGAGAGCTAGCTGATGGCTATTATCCTATTACCCTTTTCGATCTCATTCTTAATATTTATTTATTGTAATTATTTATTTATATTTAATATTTGAACTTGCATTTTTCAGATAGTCAATATTGTGATAAATTTATTAAATTACAATTAGAATTGCCAGAATTAGCAATAATGCCTAAGTCAAAGCAAAGTGTTATATGGAATCTAGTGACAGTATGCAAAGATGATTCTTCAAAAGTATCCTGTAATTTCTGTAATACAATATTAAGCAGAGGAGGAATAAACAGGCAAACCCAAACAACAACAAATATTAGAAAGCATCTTCAACATAAACATCCTGATGAGTTTGGAAATGCCGAATTGGAGCAGAAAAAAGCAGCTGAATCAAACCCAACACTTGCCTCATTCTTAAATCTTCCACCTACCAAAAAGCTAAAAATTTCAACTTCAACTTCTAGTCAAAGTCAAACAGGCTGTTCAAGTGCAAAACAGGTATCTCAACAGCCAACTCTTGAAGCTACTCTCCAGTACAAAAAGATTTGGGACATCAACAGTGCTCCAGCAAAAGAGGTACACAAATATATTGCTGAAATGATCACAATAGATTGTCAACCTATATCTATTGTAGAAGATCTGGGATTTGCTAGGCTCCTTAATCACTTAAAACCAAACTATAAGATCCCAAGCAGGAAATACATCTCTAACACAACTATCCCAGAGCTTTATGAAAAAGTGCACAATAAAGTACAAGGCATTGTGAGCAATGCGCAAAATATCGGTATCGGTATCGGTATCGGTATCGGTAACCCATTAAATTCCTGTATCGGTATCGGTATCGGTAAAATGCTAAAAAAAAAATATCGGTATCGGTATCGGTATCGGTAAAAATTTTGGTTCTGGCACATCACTAATGTATATATACATACATATACATACATACATATATATATATATTTATATATATATATATATATACATACATATAAATATGCGTATATATATATATATATATATATATATATATATATATTAATATAAAAAAAATTAATGGTTGCTTACGCCGTCCGGTGGTAATTCGGTCACACCTTCGCGTTTGGTGGTAAATCGGTTACACCGCCAACTACGGTGAAGAAGAAGAACTCGAAGAAGAAGAAGAACTCGAAGAAATCGAAGAAGAAGAAGAGAAAGAACTCGAAGAAGAAGAAGAAGAAGAAGAAGAAGAAGAAGAAGAAGAAGAAGAAGAACTCGAAGAAGAAGAACTCGAAGAACTCGAAGAAGAGGAAGAAGAAGAACTCGAAGAACTCGAAGAAGAAGAAGAAGTAGAACTCGAAGAAGAAATCGAAAAACTCGAAGAAGAAGAACTCGAAGAACTCGAAGAACTCGAAAAAGAAGAACTCGAAGAACTCGAAAAAGAAGAACTCGAAGAACTCGAAAAAGAAGAACTCGAAGAACTCGAAAGAGAAGAACTCGAAGAAGAACTCGAAGAAGAAGAACTCGAAGAAGAAGGAGAACTCGAAGAAGAAGAACTCGAAGAACTCGAAGAAGAACTCGAAGAACTCGAAGAAGAACTCGAAGAAGAACTCGAAGAAGAACTCGAAGAACTCGAAGAAGAACTCGAAGAACTCGAAAAAGAACTCGAAGAACTCGAAGAAGAACTCGAAGAACTCGAAGAAGAACTCGAAGAAGAACTCGAAGAAGAACTCTTTATTTTCCAAAAAAGGGGCGTAGCCCAGGGCGCGCAGCGCCCGCGCCTAAGGCGCAGCGCCGCAGGCCAAGGCCCCCGGCGTAGCTGGGCCGGCGCAGCCGGTGGGCTTGTATATATATATATATATATATATATATATATATATATATATATATATATATATATATATATATATGTAAATATTGTAGTCTTCAAGTAACTCAGCTGGTGAGTGAAAAAAATCCCGTATTACACCCACAGCAAATTCAATTATATAACCATGATTATCAATAATTGGACTATTCTAACACAATTTTCTTGTATGATATTCTGGTAGTATATGGCGCTTTTTTGAGTTATGCCTATTTTCCTTCTAGCCAATTATATGTAACCATGAGTGTCATGGGACTCTTTCTGACAATGTTTACCCTGTGGAGCCGCGACTCCTGCCGTTTGTTTGAACACAGTGGGTGTAATGTTAGGTTATGCTTGTGTGGGATTGGGCAGGGTAGGTTAGGTTTGGTTTAGTTGGTTAGATTAGAATTACCTATTCACCTTTTACTTCCCCACCCAATACCCCCGATTCCCAGCTCTCAGGCTCTCGCTCCCAAAATTGTAAAGGGGTAGGGCGTGGCATATCTTGAAAATGAAGCATTTCTAACAGAAATTCCATAGAACTAAAGAGTCATAGAATCACCTACAATGAATTGTAGGGGAGGTGCACAACTCAAAACCATGACATTACTGACAAAAATATCATATAGAAAAAAAATGTCCTAAACAGTAGAAAACATGTTTTTGTAATAAAAATTTCTGAGGATGCAATTCTGGATGTTTTCCAACCATATTATAATAACTGCATTGTGGTAACTAAGCGGATCATCAAATGCTGTGGACGTGCTGGCCGAACTGGAATTACCAACCCTGGAACAAATAAGAGAATGAGGGGACCTAATAACCATATACAGAATTATGAAAGGAAAAGAATGCCTTGATAGAGAGGATCTATTAAAACGGGACAGAGGAAAAACAAGAGGACATGCAGTGAAACTCAAAAAGGATAACTACATAAGAGACCTGAAAAAGAACAGCTTTCCACATAGAGTAATATAATAGATGTATGGAACAAATTGGATGAAGAAATAGTGTGTGCAAACACAATACAACAATTCAAGAACAAACTTGATCTTGCGAGATACAAAAACAGGTCACCACGAGCATAGCTCCCCTTCCCGTATAATACAACTAGGTAAATACTAGGTAAGTACATATACCAAAGGCTTCCCCCTTACAAGGGAGGTAGCCAAAAAACAAAAGCATAGAAACCATTCCCATCCATTCCATCCCTTACTCCACTACCTTCTACCCTCTTCCCTCCCTTTTATCTTGGCACCTCTTAGATGATAGGTCATCCCTGCATCTTGTCCACTACCCTGGGTTAGAAGCAGTGTCACAAGACACAGCACATCCACAGCAAGGCCACTTCATTAAATCGGCGACCCACCCTCTCCGTCCCCTCATGCAGAAAAGAAGATGGGGAGAAATCCCTTTGGGCTGCGTCAATTTATTTTTCAAACATACTCCCTCACCCCCCATCCCCCACCCACTTCCCCTCATGCATTATCCATACAGAACTATTCTCCATTCACCCCTATCTTCTGTCCTCTCCCGTCCTTCCTCAACAGACATTCCCCTCTTTCCCAAAGCCCCTTTTACTCCATCCATCCATCCATCTCATCCTAGGTTGACCCCTCATGTTCACTCCTTCCACCTCTGCCTTCCACACCTCTTTTACTAGTCTCTCTTCTCTCATTCTTTAGATGTGTCCAAACCATCTCAATACTCTTTCATCAACCCTGTCTTCCAACCTTCTTTCCACCCCCGTTCTCCTCACCTTCTCATTTCTCACTCTATCCAGCCTAATAACCCCTATCATACTTCTCAGACACCTCATCTCAAACACATTCAAACTCCTCTCTTCCTCTCATATGTTTCATGTTTCTGCCCCGTACAGTGCTGTTGGCACAATCACTCCTTCATAGAATCTCCTTTTAGCATCCATTCCCAAATGTCTATTTCTCATTACACTTTTTAATCCACCAAGGCATTTACTCACTTCTCTCAATCTACATTCTATCTTCACCCCCACTCCTCCCTTTCCTGCCACATTCGCACCCAAGTATCTAAAACTATCCATTTCTTCCAGTCTCTCTCCCTTAAGGGAGCGTCGCCAGTGATCACTAAAAATTCTGATACATGAGTGAATTTTAGGTAAACATTTCAAAAGAATCTTTATGATGGTGGCAACACTCATACAAAGTTATACAACTGTATTTCATTTCTATTTTTTATACAGTATAAAATAGTGTAGACTCAGAGGTGATTTGATACATGTCTTTAAAATTCTAAAGGGAATTGACATCACAAGTGACAAAATGTTCACACTGAATGAGAATCAGACAAGAAACAATGGTCTCAAACTGTCCGGAAATAGATTTAATTTGGAAGTGGTTAGAAACAACCTCTCCAACTGTGTAGTTATTGAATGGAATAAACTTCCTGCAGAGGCAGTGCAATGTAGTTCAATTTAAAGCTTTAAGAATCATTTAGATAAACACCTAAGCAAGATGCTGTAATGATTATCATTTATTTTATATTATTTTTTTTATCATCTGTCTGTTTATCATTATTTGCTTGATTCTCATTTATTATTAGTTATATGTCAATCTATTATTATTTACTATTTAACTGTTTATTATGAACTATACCTATGCATTTATTTATGTATTTTATTCATTATTTACATTATTGTAGTTTTTATTTATTCATTTATTTATTTATTTTTGTTATGATTTATTTCACATCCGACCTAGATATGGACCAAAAGGTCTCCTGTCGGCATGCTCCGCCTTTGTAATCCTTTGTAGAATATCAGCAACCTCTGGCAACCCCATTGCATAAAAAACATTCTGTATATTGAAATAGCATCAACATTTCTATAGCTATTTCGTTTTTTGCCACATAATTGTGTTTATGGAGATATTTGGCAACTCCTCCCACCAGCATAACCTATAAAGACAGTGGACAGGGCCCCAGTACTCTTGAATAAGTCAAAGAAAGGTGACGTCGCTCTTGGCACTCTCACCGTACGCAACAATTTTGATTCCTCGCCCTGTATTGTTGCTGTGATCATGGAAAAATGAACAAGAAACAAGAGAGTGAAGCAGCAGAATATAGAGAGGGCTCGTGCGCGCCTGATATAGAAACATACATACATATACCAAGGCTTTTTCTCCCTTACAAGGGAGGTAGCCAAAAAGGAAAAGGCATAAAATCATTCACACTCATTCCATCCCTGAATACACTCCACACCCCCTCCACCCTCCCTCTTATCTTAGCACCTCCTGGATGACGGGTCATCCCTGCACCTTGTCCACTGCCCTGGATCAGAAGCAGTGTCGCAAGACACAGCACATACACAGCAAGGCCGCTTCATTAAATCGGCGACCCCCCTCTCCGTCCCCCCCATGTATAAAAGGAGAAGACGGAGAGAAATCCCTTTAGGCTGCGTCAAATTTTGCTCACACATACTACCTCACCCCCCATCCCCCCACCCATTCTACCTCATGCATCACAACATCCTCCATATACAACCATTCTCCATTCACACCAGTCTTCTGTCCTCTCCCGTCCTTCCTCAACAGACATTCCCCTCTTCCCCAAAGCCCCCTTCACCCCATCCATCCATCTCATCCTAGGACGTCCCCTCATGTTCACTCCCTCCACATCTGCCTTCCATACCTCTTTTACTAGTCTTTCTTCACTCACTCTTTCCATGTGTCCAAACCATCCTAATACTCTTTCATCAACCCTATCTCCCAACTCCCTTTCCACCCCTGTTCTCCTCCTCACCTCCTCATTTCTCACTCTATCTAGCCTAGTAACCCCAATCATATTTCTCAGGCACTTCATCTCAAACACATTCAAACTTCTCTCTTCCTCTTGTATGTTTCATGTTTCTACCCCATACAGTGCTGTTAGCACAATCACTCCTTTATACAGTCTCCTCATAGCATCCATTTCCAAATGTCTATTTCTCATTACACTTTTTAATCCCCCAAGGCATTTACTCGCTTCTCTCAATCTACATTCTACCTCCACCTCTACTCCACCTTTTCCTGCCACATTTGCACCCAAGTATCTAAAACTATCCACTTCCTCCAGTCACTCTCCCTGCTCACTTCCATACTACTGCCACTTTCACCCCTTGTACATCTCATCACCTTACTTTTACCCACATTTATCTTCAGCTTCCTTCTTTCACACACCTTCTCAAACTCTGTCACTAACTTCCTCCAGTCGCTCTCCCTCTATGCTCACTTCCAGTCTACTGTCACTTTCACCCCTTGTACATCTCATCACCTTACTTTTACCCACATTTATCTTTAGCTTTCTTCTATCACATACTCTCCCAAACTCTGTCACCAACTATCTCAATCCATCCACCGATCCTGCCACAAGCGCAGTGTCGTCAGCAAACAACAGCTGGCTCACCTCCCACTTTTCTCCATTTTCTTTAACCATCTCCAATCCCTCACCCACTACCCATGCATTTACCTCTCGCACTACCCCATCCATGTATAAGTTGAACAGCCAGGGCGACATAACGCATCCTTGACGAAGTCCCACCTTTACCTCGAACCACTCTCTCCATTTCTAATCCTAACACAAGCTCTACTACTCTCATAAAAACTCTTGACTGCTCCTAGAAGCTTTCCTCCTATCCCGTATATCTGCATAACCTCCCACAGTGCCTTTCTGTCTTCCCTATCGTAAGCCTTTTCCAGATCCATAAAAGCCCAAAAAAACATCCTTCCCCTTTCCTATAGCTTTCTCACATATATGTCTTACCACAAAAATCTTATCTACACAACCTCTACCCGTCCTAAATCCACACTGTTCCTCACCAATTACTCCCTCTGTTCCTCTCCTAATCCTCTCAATCAAGCTCCTCTCATAAGCCTTCCCAACTACACTTAACAAGCTAATCCCTCTGAAACTACTACATTCACACTTGTCCCCTTTTCCTTTGTAAAGTGGAACTATAAAGGCACTCCTCCAGTCCTCCAGCACTCTACCCTCTCTCCAGCAAACATTAACCTCACCAGCCAGTTCACCATCACTGTACCTCCTTTCTTTAGACATTCTGCATGGCATTCATCCAGACCAGGTGCCTTACCTGCTCTCATCATCTTAACAACTGCCTTCACTTCATCCTTCCTTATTTCTCCTCCATTTTCCTCACTCATCACGATCATTTTCTTAGCATTTCCCACTGCAGGTATCTTTCCCTCCCTATCCTCCTTCACATTTAGCAACTCCCTAAAATATTCTGCCCATCTTCCCCTTACTGCCTTCTCTTCCATTATCATCTCTCCATCTGCACCTTTTACCTTTTCTTCTCTACTTGATTCGCCTCCTCTTCCTCTCTTGATTTCTTTCCAAAACATCTTTTTATTACTTTCAAAATTTTCTGTCATACTCTTACCCCATTTCACATCTGCCCTTCTCTTTGCCTCCTTTACCTTTTGCTTTACTTTTCTTTTCTTTTCTTTGTACCTCTCATATGACCCCCTCGTCCTATTTTGTAACCAAACTGTGAAAGCTCGCTTCTTCTCCTCTACAGCCTTCTTTGTTTCCTCATCCCACCATTCACTACCTTTCCTTCTATTTCCTCCTGTCCTTCTTGTTCCACACACCATCCTTGCACACTTTGTGACTCCCTCCTTAAACCATCCCCATTCCTCCTCCTTACCTAGCTCTACTCTATTCTACACTCCCTCCCACTCCTCCTTCAGCTTCTTCTTGTGCCCCTTCTCCTTTTCCTCTTCATTTAAAGAGTTCACTCTAAGCACCTCCCAACCTTTTATCCCTTTCCTCTTTCTCCATCTATTCTCCACTCTCAACTTACCTTCTACCAAAAAATGATCTGATATTCCTAATCTGATATTAGCACATGTACATCCTTAACTCTTCCTATCATAATCCTATTTACCACTACATAGTCCATTAACGCTCTATCTACCACCCTTCTATCCACCACCCCCTCTCATGTGTACTTATGCTTGACTTTCTTCCGAAACACTGTATTTGCTATCATCAACTCTCTTTCTAGACACATTTCCACCATCAACTCTCCACTACGATTCTTTCCTGGAACTCCACATTTCCCAACCACTCCATCGATTGGACCATTTCCTACCCTAGCATTAAGATCATCCAGTACAACTACACTGACATTTCTCACTAAAACCTCTATGCACGCATTCAAATCTATCCAAAAGGCTTCCCTTTCTTCTACACTCTTCTCACTGCCAGGCCCATATGCACTTACAAAGACCCACATCTCCTTTCCCAGTTTCACCTTCATCCACATTATCCTTGAGGAAACCTCCTTCCACTCCACTACACGTTTACCTATCTCTTCACTTACTAGAATAGCCACCCCTTCCCTCCCTCGCCCTCTCTTCATTCCTGATAACCTCCCACTTACACTCCCAAACTTACATTCATCCTTCCCTTTCAACTTAGTTTCACTCAAAGCCAACACATCCATCTTTCTTCTCACAAACATACTACCTATCTCTTCCCTTTTACTCTCATCTGTACCACATCCACGCACATTAAAAGACCCAAACCTTAGGGTGCTGGTCGGAAAACTCCCAGACCCTCTTATGCCTTTACTTTTTCTTTTAGGAATGTCCCCTGTGGGGCTACAAGGAGAAGGATGCCTAGTCCCAATCCCTGTCCCTTTCTTCTCGCCTCTTACGATCCAAGTGGAAATACTTGGTGGCAGTATTCTTTTCCCCCACCACAGGGAATTCCCCCACCACAGAAAATGAATACTCAGAGAAATGGTACAGGACAGCAAACAAGGGGTTGGGGGACAGCTTAACGGAGGGACAGTCGTAGTATAAAAGTGTCATCGTTTCTCAATGAACAGAGTTTTCCTCTATCATAGACAAAATGATGTGTGGCTCTGGTCCGTAGGGGCGCCCCATATAGACCCTAAAGTATCAACTGCATGCTACTTTGCCACAATAACAAGCAGCCAATACCCCAGACGGGGACCAATACCCCAGACGGGGGCCAATACCCCAGACGGGGGCCAATACCCCAGACGGGGATATAGAAACAAGAAGGAAAAAGAAAGAGGAGAAAAGCAGCACAGCTGCGTCCAGCACTCTGCAAGCATTTACTAGCCACGCCTACCTTACACCTCTACCCATGCCACACCAATTACCCTTACCTCACACCTCATCAGCAAAGAAAAGGAAATTGGATATCTATACATTGCAACCATCAAACAAATGGTCGCGAAAATTTAAATCCCCTGTCCTGTAAATTTTATGTTTTTGTTCTTTCTGTTGTAATATCTTCAGTTGTTCTTTATGGATTTTTGTAAGTTTTGTTTCATTTGAAAGAAAACATCATGCTCTTTATTTTCTACATTAAAAAATAAAAGAAATTTGAATTAAAAAAAAGTATTTATGAAATTTGAATTTTGCAGCATTTTTTAATTATTCAGAGAAACAAATTGATAAGAAATCAGAGGTATTAGTTTGAAAAAATGTATTCAATAAGATTTGTTCCCCAAACCTTTAAGCTTTCATTTCATACCAAGCTGAATGATGTGGAAGGATTTTCCATTAAGTAATTAGAGCTTCACTATAACTCACTATATTCTTCATTAAATATTCACTATGCCTTATAGATACATGGGAGGAACACAATACCCTGAAGAATTACACACTAATGTAAGGGTTAATTATACCTATATTCATTAAACACATATTTGAAAAAAAAAATCACCTACTCTATAAAGCGATGTGACACTCCCTTAATACTCACTTCCAGTCTGCTGCCACTCCCCTTGTACATCTCATCACCTTATATTTACCCACATTTATCTTTAACTTCCTTCTTTCACACACTTTCCCAAACTCTGTCACTAACTTCCTCAATCCCTCCTCTGATTCTGCCACAAATGCAGTGTTGTCAGTAAACAACAACTGGCTTATTTCTCACTTTTCTCCATTTTCTTTAACCATCTCCAATCCCTCACCCACTACCCTTGCATTTACCTCTCGCACCACCCCATCCATGTATAAATTGAACAGCCAGGGCGACATAATTCATCCCTGACAAAGTCCCACCTTTACCTCAAACCACTCACTCTCTCCATTTCTAATCCTAACACAAGCTCTACTACTCTCATAAAAACTCTTGAGTGCTCTTAACAGCTCTCCTCCTATCCCATATACAAAGTATTACAAAGGCGAAGCATGCCGACAGGGGACCTTTTGGTCCATAACTAGGTCGGATGCGAAAAAATATAAATTATTAAAAAAAAAACAGATAGAATTAAATAGAAATTATAGTAATATAAATAATAACAAAATGAATAATACATAGGTATAGTTAAATGATAAACAAACAGGTAGATGGTAAATAACAATAAACCTACAAATAGATAATAATAAATAGAAATCAAGCAAATAATAAACAGAAATAAAAATAATCAAATAATATAAAATAAATGGTAGTCATTACAACATTTTGGTTAAATATTCATCTAAATGAATCTTAAAACTTTAAACTCAACTACATTGCATTGCCTGTGCAGGAAGTTTATTCCATTTATTAACCACACAGTTGGCAAAGTTGTTTCTACCCACTTCCAAATTAAATCTATTTCCTGGCAGTTTGAGACCATTATTTCTTGTCGGATTCTCAATCAGTGTAAGAATTTTGTTACTTGATGTTATCAATTCCCTTTAGAATCTTAAATACCTGTATCAAGTCATCTCTGAGTCTACCCTTTTTTGGGGAAAACAAATTCATATGTTTTAGTCGATTTCCGTATGATTTATTTTTTATATTTGGAATCAGTTTTGTGGCTCTCCTTTGTACTTTTTCCAATCTGTCAATGTCTTTAATGAGATTCGGTGACCATACAGAAACAGCATATTCAAGATGTGGACGCACTAACAATTTATATAGCTTGTTAATGAGCTTTTGAAGTCAAAAGATTGTGCAGTCAGTCCTAGAATCTAATTTGCTTTCTCCCACAGTGCTTTCCTGTCTACCCTGTTATGAGCTTTTTCCAGATCCATAAAAGCCCAAAAAAACATCCTTACCTTTTCCTATAGCATTCTCACATATCTGTCTTACCACAAAAATCTACGCAACCCCTACCTGTCCTAAACCCACACTGTTCCTCACCAATTACTCCCTCTGCTCCTCTCATAATCCTCTCAATCAAGACCCTCCCATAAGCCTTCCCAATTACACTTAGCAAGCTAATCCCTCTGATAGTACTACATTCACGCTTGTCCCCTTTTCCCTTGTAAAGTGGAACTATACAGGCACTCCAGTCCTCTAGCACTCTACCCTCTCTTAAATAAACATTAAATAACCTCACCAGCCAGTCCGCCATCACTATAACTCCTTTTTTCAGACATTCTGCATGGCATCCATCCAGACCAGGTGCCTACCTGCTCTCATCATCTTAACAGCTGCCTTCACTTCATCTTTCTTTATTTCTCCTCCATTTTTCTTCACCCATCATGGTTATTTTCTTAGCACTTCCCACTGCAATTACCTTTCCCTTCCTATCCTCCTTCACATTTAGCAACTCCCTAAAATACTCTGCTCATCTTCCTCTTACTGCCTTCTCTTCCATTATCATCTCTCCATCTGCACCCTTTACCTTTTCTTCTCTACTTGATTCACATTCTCTTCCTCTTTCAATTTCCTTCCAAAACATTTTTTATTACTTTCAAAATGTTCCATCATACTCTTACATCATTTCACATCTGCTCTCCTCTTTGCCTCCTTTATCTTATGCTTTACTTATCTTTACTTTGTACCTCTCATATGATTCCCTCATCTTAATTTGTAACCAATCTATGAAAGCTTGCTTCTACACCCTTCTTTGCTTCCTCATCCCACCACTCACTACCCTTCCTTCTATTTCCTCCCAACCTGTTTGTTCCACACACCATGTTTGCACATCTTATGACTCCCTCCTTGAACCACCCCCATTCCTCCTCCACTCCTATTTCTACTGTATCCTTCACTCAGCGGCGGCGCCAGGAATTTTTAGTTGGGGAGGCTATGGGCTGAGCAAATTTTTGGTGTGGCTTATAGTACTGTAATTTTGGCGTTAGCAGCAATCCAAAAGGCGTAGGCCAAGGTCCGGCATGGGGTCAAAGGGGCCGGCCTAGGGTCCCTGGTGGGGTCCAGGGGCACCGCCCTGACGGGAGCTCTGCTGGGATTTTTTGTTGGGGGCTGAGGAGGGACTCGACATGTTGACGAGGGGGTGGTTTTACGGTTTGTAAAACATTTATATGAATGAAAATGAAATTCATATATAGCTGAACAAACACTTCTGAAACATAAGCACTTCCCTAGAAACTATTTACATATTTCGATAACAAAACTGTAATCCTCTTGCTAAACCTAATTGCAAGTTGTTCCTTAAGAATAATTTTAAAAACAGATAGAAATGCATGCTTTCTTCATTTAGTGTTCTTCATATGAATAAGCCAGTAAATCCTTGATGTTTTGACATTTCATGAATTTCAACCATAAACAGATATACATATATATATATATATATATATATATATATATATATATATATATATATATATATATATATATATATATATATATATAAGAGAAACTCACGATGATATATCTCAGAAAATACATCGTTCCACCTACTTTAAAATGATACGCCTATTCCTATGGTTGGCAGCAAATGCATCGCTAACCATATCTTTGCTCTTTGGGAATTGATGTTTAATACTCCAAGATTACTGGTACGTTTGTCACCGTTACTGTTACGCAAGTAGGTTTTCAGTCGCTTTAGGCACGAAAAGCTTCTTTCACATGATGCTGAGTTTACTGGAAGAGTAACACTAATACACACTAGCTTATACAAATCTATGAATGTATCTTTGTACGGTTGGAGCATGATGGCAAGTTGCATAGGTGTTTCCACTTCCATTCTTTCACTCCTGCTTTTCATTCTTCCACTCCTGCTTTCTGACAATCAACCTTCTTAGTTGGTGCAGCTCTACAGATAGATCTTTGTCCTCCACCCCGTAATTTGCAGCCATTCCTGATAGCTTTTCCTTGTTCAAAAAGGTTGGATGATTGGGGTTGAGGGCAGATACTCCAATAAGTACCTGACATGCATCGCCGGAAAACCTTCTTCTCAACTCACAGAGAAACTTGTCTATCACGGAGTAGTAAATCCGTCTCTTGGTAACATCGGAGTCATTCGAATCATCATCTTGTCCTATGCCGGATGTTATGACAAACTCATCCAAGTATCGTGGGGCTGCCCTTTGCCTCTGACGCGCAAGTTGTCTGCGAATTCCTACAGTCTGGCACAATTCTTCAGCATGATTTCGTAGTTGCTCCCAGCTCTCTTCGTTTCTCATCTCTGTGAGACTAGACTTCACCGCTTCAACCAAATCAACTGCTGAGGCAAACTTGAGATCGGGGGACTGGAGTTGATCTGACAAGGTTTTCGTCAAATGCAGTAAACTCTCCATGAACACCTGATTCGTCACAAAATGGTGATCCAGAAGGGCAGTGAGTGACCTTGCTCCACTGGCCTTGTCCACATTTTCCCCTTCCATTGAATGTTTTAGGGTTGCAACGATGGCAGGCAAGGTCCTCTTAACAGCTTGGCAGGCTGAGTGTTGGCATGCCCATCTGGTGTCCGATAACCGTTTGAGTTCTATATGTGGTCTTTCTGGGTTCAGCACCTTTTGGAATTTTAGAAATTCCTGATGCACCACCGACGAGGAGAAAAAGTTGTACAGTGATTGGATTGTGACGAAAAACTCAGAGATTGACCTTATATTGTTTACACAGTCAACTAAAACGAGGTTTAGCCTATGAGCATAGCAGTGGATCTTTCTTGGACCCCATTGGTGCAACCCAACATAACTGCCGCTCCATCATAGCACTGACCGACACAGGTACTGTGGTCAATTTTATATTTGGCTCGAGTTTCTTTTATCTTCTGGAGTAACGATTCTGCACCATGGCCTTCAGCCGGTGTGAAATCCAAGAATTCTTCATGAAACTCCTGATCATGATGGCAAAGTGCCCTGCTTGTTTCACCTCATCACTTATCTCCTTTCTGATCATACCAGCCATTATTTCAAATAATTCATTCTGTATATCGTGGTGAGTATATTTTGCATTACCCGGACCGTTAACTTTTTTTGCAACTGTATGATCATATTTGGCTAGTACATTAAGTAATTCCAAAAAGTTTCCTCGATGGATTCAACCCCTTCTCTGTGCCCTCTCTGGGCAACATTTTGACATGCTGTATAGAGAAGTACATCAATAACTGCTCTAATGTACCGCCGATTTTCCGCCACTGTCTTGGCATGCCCGACATCGATGGCTTGATAAATTGTTGCCCCTGTAACTTTCTGCAATTTGAATTCTCCCCAAGCTTGCATCGCAAATTTATGACAAGCTGAAGTATCATGAGCCTTCAAAGACATGATTGCCTTCTTCCAATTCTTGAATCCGTTGTGGGTGAATGATTGTTCAGTTCGACCAAGAGGGGAAGTTGTAAAATGACGACACGCAAAAACAGTAAGCTGCATCTTTGACCATGGAATATTCAAGCCAAGAATATTGTTGGTGCCATCATTTATTGAATGATCTTGCATGTGTGAAGAATATTTCTTCAAATCAGGACAGGTAGGCCCACTATCTGGCAGCAGGCTGATGTCGTTTGGCCCTGGAGGACGTCTTGTGTTTTTCTGGGTACTGTCATCATCCACATTCTCCTCCAACTCTGGATTTTCAGTTAAACTAGAAGTACATGGTTCTTGATCCATGACTTATACAGAAAAATAGAACACATGATTAAAAATAGGGGTGGGACGAATTTTTCTTTAAGTACTATAGGCCCTATACATAACACATTAACAATCAGAAATTGTGTTAATTTTCATGGCTTATTCGGCCCTCGCTAGCAATGGCAGATTCGGACCACTTATAGACTTTGTGACTCATTCGTCAATTGCCACCATTGGGAAATACATTAGGTAGGTTAGGTTTAGTTTAGGTTAGGTTTTAACTGAATTAATTGAATTAGATTCAGTTCGATTAGGTTAGCTTAGGTTTAATATTTGTATAAATACTCCATCCTTTATATGACTTTTGTTACAAGAATATGTTAAGCTTATTAATTTTTACATTAATTCTAATTCTCTAAGAAGATATTAATATTTCTTCTTTAACATTTCTATCTTTCCTCTTTGTCATTTAACCCAAAATTCACATAAAACATTATTGGCGTTCTCTATATCACTATTATCAAATAACAACATTTATAGTATAGTAACAGTGTCTTCTTGATAGGGTCGCTGGATTCGTTTAAAATCCAATATTGGTAATATTGGACTCGAAACCGAGCGGGTTCCCCTGCGCTAATGAGCTGCGAGTAACAACCACTAAACGAATAAAAAGCATCCTTAAGAAACAAGAGCCTGTATAGTTATTAGTGGAGCTGTGAAATGAAGAAAAAGCATGTGCTTCACAACGAAACAAGAACAGTGGAAAGTACACATACAGTTTTTTGTATAATTATGCATAAAAATATCCATATATCAGTAGCAGTACCACAATATAAAAACAGATACATGAAGTGAAATCATCTCCATATGGGGAAAAGAATTTACAAGATTGAAACAGCAAGTTGAAAAACCTCAGCATGTACAAAATCACAAACAAACCCACAACCAACCAAACTGAAACCGCATGAATAACAACCAGGGTTGCCAGATTACTGAAGCAGAAAAAAAAGGCCAAATGCACTTCAGAAAAAGGCCAAAAATATGCAGTAAAAAGGCCAAACATTTAATTATTCCACTTCGCAATTCACCAAATACTATACGATATGTACTGAGCACTGAGCTATAGTGGTCTACTGGAGTGGCGATCTGTGTATACAAGCGCTACGTAGTTCGTCAGTCCGCCTGGGCGACGGGTGATGCAGTGGCCGCCATATTGGACCCCTTATAATTATATTGCATACGAACTTAGATGTTCTATATAGCTCAGTGGTACCAAGTAAAAGATCATATGCATACAATGAATTAATGGTTCTTTATTTTTCATAAACAGTATAAAAAGTAAGTCAAAAGTATGATAATTTGTTTCATAATCCTTTTTAATGAGAAACAAAAATCAAATTAAAATTGTAGTTTTTTGCAGCATGCAAGTTTCATGGTCATATTTCCACAAACAATATAAAAAAGTATAATCCTTTTCATGAGCAACAAAAAATAAGTCAAAATTATATTCTGCATTATAGCACCAGACTTTGGTTACCAAGGAAACATAACCAGTGTTCAAACATAGTCAATCACATCATCACATACATTATATTCATCTCCATACATATTTACAGATGAAAATAAGCGGTACATATCAGGTGTGACCACAAAATTCCTGCAACACAAACCTCTGAAGTGCAGATGGGTTCTGATGCGAATAATGGCATCTAGGGTTCTTGTACTCAGTCTGTTTCTTAATTTTGTTTTAAGAGGAGGTTATATGAAGGCGTGATTGTGCCGACAGCACTGTACGGGGCAGAAACATGGAACATAAAAGAGGAAGAGAGAAGGAGTTTGAATGTGTTTGAGATGAGGTGTCTGAGAAGTATGATAGGGGTTACTAGGCTAGATAGAGTGAGAAATGAGGAGGTGAGGAGGAGAACAGGGGTGGAAAAGGAGCTGGGAGATAGGGTTGATGAAAGAGTATTAGGATGGTTTGAACACATGGAAAGAATGAGTGAAGAAAGATTAGTAATAGAGGTGTGGAAGGCAGAGGTAGAAGGAGTGAATATGAGGGGGCGTCCTAGGATGAGATGGATGGATGGGGTAAAAGGGGCATTACAAAAGAGAGGAATGTCTGTTGAGGAAGGACGGGAGAGGACAGAAGATAGGGGTGAATGGAGAAGGGTTGTGTATGGATAATGCTGTGATGCATGAGGGGGAGTGGGTGGGGGATGGGGGTGAGGAAATATATATGAAAAAAATTGACGCATCCCCGAAGGGATTTCTCCCCGTCTTCTCCTTTTCTGCATGTGGGGACGGAGAGGGGGGGTCGCCGAATTAATTAAATGACCTTGCTGTGGATGTGCTGTGGACAGGATGCAGGGCAGTGGACAGGATGCGGGGATGACCCGTCATCCAGGAGGTGCCAAGATGAGAGGAAGGGAGGAGGGTGGAGGGGAGTGGAATATGTAGGAGATGGAATGGGTGGGAGTGGTTTGTATGCCTATTTCGTTTTGGCTACCCACCGTGTAAGGGGGAAAAAGCCTTTGGTATATGTATGTACAGTATGTATATATGTCTCTACCCACAACGGTATACACAAGAAAATTTATATAACCATGTGAATATTATCATATTTGATCTTCACTGTTACACGCAAGAACAGCACGCCAAGGAGCACAAACATGCTTATATGCTTTTCTTCTGCTAAAATTCACTTTATTTGTAACTTTCTCTCAGATGGCATCTCCCTCTCACCTTAGCTCCTCATGGATGACGGGTCATCCCTGTATTCCGCCCACTGCCCTGGGTCAGAAATAATCTAGCAAAACATAGTACATCCACAGCAAGGCCGCTTCATTTAATCGGCGATCCTCCCTCTCCGTCCCATCATGCAGAAAATAGAGAAGGCGGGAGAAATCCCTTCGGACTGCGTCAAAATATCACACACACATAAGCACCCCCTACCCTCCATCACCCGCCCCTCCCTTGCATAATAGTATCATCTATACACAGTCATTCTCCACTCATCCCTATCTCCTGCCCTCTCCCTTCCTTGCTCAACAGACATTCCCCTCTTGTTCAGCGTCCCCTTTACCCCATCCATCCATCTCATCCTCGGTCGTCCCCTCAAGTTCACTCCATCCACCTCTGCCTTCCACTCCTCTTTTACTAATCTTTCTTCACTCTTTCTTTCCATGTGTCCACACCATCCCAATACTCTTTCATCAGCCCTATCTCCCATCTCCTTTTCCACTCCCGCTCTCATCTTCATCTCCTCGTTTCTGACTATCCAACCTAGTAACCCCTACCATACTTCTCAGGCATTTCATCTCAAACACATTCAAACTTTTCCACTCTGCCTCTCTCACTTTCAGTTTTACTCTCACAAAAAAAAAAATCTTCTTGTCTGTGTACAATTAGGTCTCCGACTCTTTCCCCCCTCTTTGGGTTATATAGACGCGAGTGTATAGTAATACACAGATACACAGACATTTTCTCCTTTTGTGAACTATCAACTTCATACTGAGTAATTCATTAATGGTGTCATGCATTATTTTTGTATTATCGGTATCAGTGTTCATTTTTCACAGTTATCCCCAGAGTTGGGCAACCTTTTTAAGTGTGGGTGCCAAAATCACCCAAATCTTTGATACAAATTATTCTCGCGTGCCGATCGAATATTTCGGGAAATTTTTATTGTTTGGTGTATTTTTGATTACTGGAAGGGCATTTTAGAAAAAATATTAATACACGGAAGCGGAAAATAAGTGAATATTGTAAAAATGGACTTTGTATCTATTTACTATCAATATGATTTTTGATGATGCATCACAGATAAAAGGTAATTCATGTTAGGTTTATATTTTATACTCTTGAGAGATATGCATACACTGAAGAACAGGTTGATAACCAGATAATGACTATGGATAACTGGAACCTAACATGTTTAATATCTATATTTTCCTTGTATTTGAATTTGAACTTTCATATAGCTGAACTTGGATTTTGCTTCCCGACACATTTTCTGTGAAACTAAAAATATATAAAATGTGGTAAATGAGTCACGCCATGTCAACCCACCTGACAAATAATATAAATACAGGAACGTATCATAGGTCCATTTCCATTACTCCCTAGGGCCCCAATCCACCGCCTAGCGTGGCATGTGGTTGTAACCGTTACTAACCATCACCAACCACGCACGTGATTCACACACATGCGGCATGGCACTCGTCTTGATCAAGACTTGTATATTGCAGACTTCACATATTTTCCTATTGCAAAACGCAGAGTAAGACAACAGGATGTCGCCACACGAAGATGCCTAATGTCACCAAACAGACCCATTTGAACCCCTTTCTTATACCTACCCCAATTACATTACCCGTAAGCTAACATATACATATCATGTCTAACCACACCCACCAACCATACGACTAACCCTTATAATATAGAACTAACACCAATGCCTAGAATTGCGAGCTAACACCTATCGCATACAATCCCCTTTATTATCGGACGGCTATGCCTCCGATACGCCAGAGCTGGCCTGGACAAGAGCCTGCCAGACGCCAGATCTGGCCAGGACAGGAGCCTGACCGGACAGCCAGAGCTGGCCAGGTCAAGCGCCTGCCAGACAGATCTGCCTCAGCTACGTGAACCTGGCAGAAGGCAGACATCTGCCCAGGTGAGTGCCCGAGGTCAAGGCCCGGCACTTAGGGTATTATGGCCAAAGGACCTAATTGTAACCTGTTATATTTAACCAGATCATATTGTTAATAAAGACAAGAAAGTCCGGCAGAGACTTTATCTCGCCCGCATTAAGCCCCCCTTATGTAACCGCCCAAAACAGTTACAGTGGTTACCAGTTGTCATACATAAAAAGATGGAGATTTATTAGTTATTCTTTTTTAAGGTGAACTCTAGGTTTCGCGAGCTGGAAAAAAGTCGTTAGTGTACTGTTTCGCACATGTGTCAAAGATTTCCCACACCAGTTCTAGATCTTGTAATACTTTGCAGTCTGTCATTTTTCATTTTTCTCATGATTTTGCACGTGCAGTAAATGTATGTACGTGGGTTTATGTGCAATATGTGCATGTTTTAATGTAAGTACAGCATATGTTTTGAAAGTTTTATGAGATCTTGTATAAAACAGATTCGAAGAAGCTTCGAAACTGTTTCATGATGTTGATGAGCTGTTCTTCAATCGGCAACCCTGGCCTCATTCGCATTTGCTCCAGGGTCGGTGTATGTGATCGGAGGTCCAGGTGAGTCAATGCCTATTTATGTTCACAGGTTGATTTTCAAGTAATTCAGCAAGTTCATATATAGATTGCACGTTATTTCAAGAATAGTTGGATACATGTTTGTATTCTTTTACCATGTAATGAATATAACTTACAACTCGTACATGATGCGGCACCAGTAGTATCTAGAGACTATACATACAGTATGTAAAGTGATTATTAATTTTGCGATTGTGCAATCGTACCTCCGAAAATGTACCTAAGATATATAGCTACAATTCAGTGTATTATCTGGTCCATTGTATCTGGGCAAATTATCTATCAAGAAAAATCTACCAAACATTTTCAGTTCTACACTTGGCTATATGATCACATGATTATACATGTGAATATGCACTGATCCATACATCCATGTATACGTATACATGTATGCATACATAAATGTATACATAAATGTATACATGTATACATACACGTATACACGTATACATAAATGTATACATGTATACATACACGTATACATGTATACATGTATACATACGTGTAACAAATATACATACAAACATGTATACAAATATACATGTACACAAATATACATGCATACATAAAAACATGTATACAAATATACATGTATACATACATTACAAACATGTGTACAAATATACATGTATACAAACATGTATACAAATATACATGCATACATACAAACGTGTATACATACAAACGTGTATACATACAAACGTGTATACATACAAACGTAAATACATACAAGCGTGTATACATACAAGCGTGTATAAATACAAACGTGTATACATACAAGGGTGTATACATACAAGCGTGTATACATACAAGCGTGTATACATACAAGCGTGTATACATACAAGCGTGTATACATACAAACGTGTATACATACAAGGGTGTATACATACAAGCGTGTATACATACAAGCGTGTATACATACAAGCGTGTATACATACAAGCGTGTATACGTGCAAGCGTGTATACGTGCAAGCGTGTATACGTGCAAGCGTGTATACGTGCAAGCGTGTATACGTGCAAGCGTGTATACGTGCAAGCGTGTATACGTGCAAGCGTGTATACGTGCAAGCGTGTATACATGCATGCGTGTATACATGCATGCGTGTATACATGCAAGCGTGTATACATGCAAGCGTGTATACATGCAAGCGTGTATACATGCATGCGTGTATACATGCATGCGTGTATACATGCATGCGTGTATACATGCATGCGTGTATACATGCAAGCGTGTATACATGCAAGCGTGTATACATGCAAGCGTGTATACATGCAAGCGTGTATACATGCAAGCGTGTATACATGCAAGCGTGTATACATGCAAGCGTGTATACATGCAAGCGTGTATACATGCAAGCGTGTATACATGCAAGGGTGTATACATGCAAGCGTGTATACATGCAAGCGTGTATACATGCAAGCGTGTATACATGCATGCGTGTATACATGCATGCGTGTATACATGCATGCGTGTATACATGCATGCGTGTATACATGCATGCGTGTATACATGCATGCGTGTATACATGCATGCGTGTATACATGCATGCGTGTATACATGCAAGCGTGTATACATGCAAGCGTGTATACATGCAAGCGTGTATACATGCAAGCGTGTATACATGCAAGCGTGTATACATGCAAGCGTGTATACATGCAAGCGTGTATACATGCAAGCGTGTATACATGCAAGCGTGTATACATGCAAGCGTGTATACATGCAAGCGTGTATACATGCAAGGGTGTATACATGCAAGGGTGTATACATGCAAGGGTGTATACATGCAAGGGTGTATACATGCAAGGGTGTATACATGCAAGGGTGTATACATGCAAGGGTGTATACATGCAAGGGTGTATACATGCAAGGGTGCATACATGCAAGGGTGCATACATGCAAGGGTGCATACATGCAAGGGTGCATACATGCAAGGGTGTATACATGCAAGGGTGTATACATGCAAGGGTGTATACATGCAAGGGTATATACATGCAAGGGTATATACATGCAAGGGTATATACATGCAAGCGTATATACATGCAAGCGTATATACATGCAAGCGTATATACATGCAAGCGTATATACATGCAAGCGTATATACATGCAAGCGTATATACATACAATCACGTATACATACAAACATACATGTACAGTATACATACTAAAATGTATACATACAAACATACATGTATACATACAAACATACATGTATACATACAAACATACAAGTATACATACAAAGATACATACAAAGATACATACAAAGATACATACAAAGATACATACAAAGATACATACAAAGATACATACAAAGATACATACAAACGTACATACAAACGTACATACAAACGTACATACAAACGTACATACAAACGTACATACAAACGTACATACAAACGTACATACAAACGCACATGCATACAAACGTACATACATACAAACGTACATGCATACAAACGTTCATGCATACAAACATACATACATACAAACGTACATGCATACAAACGTACATGCATACAAACGTACATGCATACACACGTACATGCATACAAACGTACATACAAACGTACATACAAACGTACATACAAACGTACATACAAACGTACAAACAAACGTACAAACGTACATACAAACGTACATACAAACGTACATACAAACGTACATGCAAACGTACATGCAAACGTACATGCAAACGTACATGCAAACGTACATGCAAACGTACATACAAACGTACATACAAACGTACATACAAACGTACATACAAACGTACATACAAACGTACATACAAACGTACATACAAACGTACATACAAACGTACATACAAACGTACATACAAACGTACATACAAACGTACATACTAACGTACATACTAACGTACATACAAACATACATACAAACATACATACAAACATACATACAAACATACATACAAACATACATACAAACATACATAGACATACATACAAACATACATACAAACATACATACAAACATACATACAAACATACATACAAACATACATACAAACATACATACAAACATACATACAAACATACATTCAAACATTTATACATTCAAACATACAAACATGTACACATTCAAACATACACACGTACATACAAACGTACATACAAACGTACATACAAACGTACATACAAACGTACATACAAACGTACATACAAACGTACATACAAACGTACATACAAACGTACATACAAACGTACATACAAACGTACATACAAACGTACATACAAACGTACATACAAACGTACATACAAACGTACATACAAACGTACATACAAACGTACATACAAACGTACATACAAACGTACATACAAACGTACATACAAACGTACATACAAACGTACATGCAAACGTACATGCAAACGTACATGCAAACGTACATGCAAACGTACATGCAAACGTACATGCAAACGTACATGCAAACGTACATGCAAACGTACATGCAAACGTACATGCAAACGTACATGCAAACGTACATACAAACGTACATACAAACATACAAACATGTACACATTCAAACATACAAACATGTATACATTCAAACATACAAACATGTATACATTCAAACATACAAACATGTATACATTCAAACATACAAACATGTATACATTCAAACATACAAACATGTATACATTCAAACATACAAACATGTATACATTCAAACATACAAACATGTATACATTCATACAAACATGTATACATTCATACAAACATGTATACATTCAAACATACAAACATGTATACATTCAAACTTACAAACATGTATACATTCAAACATACAAACATGTATACATTCAAACATACAAACATGTATACATACAAACATGTATACATTCAAACATACAAACATGTATACATTCAAACATACAAACATGTATACATTCAAACATACAAACATGTATACATTCAAACATACAAACATGTATACATTCAAACATACAAACATGTATACATTCAAACATACAAACATGTATACATTCAAACGTACATACATGTACAGTATACATTCAAACGTACATGTATACACTCAAACGTACATACATGTATACATTCAAACGTACATACATGTATACATTCAAACGTACATGTATACATTCAAACGTACATGTATACATTCAAACGTACATACATGTATACATTCAAACGTACATTCAAACGTACATACAAACGTACATACAAACGTACATACAAACATACATACAAACATACAAACATACAAACATACAAACCTACAAACATGTATACATTCAGACATACAAACATGTATACATTCAGACATACATGTATACATTCAGACATACAAACATGTATACATTCAAACTTACAAACATGTATACATTCAAACATACAAACATGTATACATTCAAACATACAAACATGTATACATTCAAACATACTAACATGTATACACACAAACATACAAACATGTATACATATAAACATACAAACATTCAAACATGTATACATACATCTACTGAAGAGGATTGCAGTTTGTAATCGAAATATATAGATTCCCCGTATCCAGTCTTTTCTACTACAACAGTGGTTTTAACGTGATATATACATAAATTCAAACATGTATACATACAAACATTCAAACATGTATACATACAAACATGTATACATACGAACATACAAAAATGCGAGGAATTCGCTAGTGGACAGCGACATTAATCAGATAATTTTTTATGACCGCGCAAGGATTCGAACCTGCGCTGTACATGACGACAAGAGGCCCGCCATGACTACCGCCTTAGACCGCTCGACCAACTGATACTTAAAATCGTACGAACTCAGAACACTTACTGGTTCTCGAGATTGAGAAGGTCACTACCTGCAACCCTATTCTCATTTTTACCGTACGACCAAGTACACTCGTGGGAGGGGTAAGGACCGGATCGAATCCTTTTCACGCTTCGTCATTGTAACCATACGAGGAATTCGCTAGTGGACAGCGACATTAATCAGATAATTTTTATGACCATCGCGCAAGGATTCGAACCTGCGCTGTACATGACGACAATAGGCCCGCCATGACTACCGCCTTAGACCGCTCGACCAACTGATACTTAAAATCGTACGAACTCGGAACACTTACTGGTTCTCGAGATTGAGAAGGTCACTACCTGCAACACTATTCTCATTTTTACCGTACGACCAAGTACACTCGTGGGAGGGGTAAGGACCGGATCGAATCATGGTAGTCATGGCGGTAGTCATGGCGGGCCTCTTGTCGTCATGTCGTCATGTCGTCATGTATACATACAACTCCCCGTCTCCCTCTCTTCCACCCTTATCTCCCCGTCTCCCTCTCTTCCACCCTTATCTCCCCGTCTCCCTCTCTTCCACCCTCAACTCCCCGTCTCCCTCTCTTCCACCCTCAACTCCCCGTCTCCCTCTCTTCCACCCTCAACTCCCCGTCTCCCTCTCTTCCACCCTCAACTCCCCGTCTCCCTCTCTCTTCCACCCTCAACTCCCCGTCTCCCTCTCTCTTCCACCCTCAACTCCCCGTCTCCCTCTCTCTTCCACCCTCAACTCCCCGTCTCCCTCTCTCTTCCACCCTCAACTCCCCGTCTCCCTCTCTCTTCCACCCTCAACTCCCCGTCTCCCTCTCTTCCACCCTTAACTCCACGTCTCCCTCTCTTCCACCCTTAACTCCACGTCTCCATCTCTTCCACCCTTAACTCCCCGTCTCCCTCTCTTCCACCCTCAACTCCCCGTCTCCCTCTCTTCCACCCTCAACTCCCCGTCTCCCTCTCTTCCACCCTCAACTCCCCGTCTCCCTCTCTTCCACCCTCAACTCCCCGTCTCCCTCTCTCTTCCACCCTCAACTCCCCGTCTCCCTCTCTCTTCCACCCTCAACTCCCCGTCTCCCTCTCTCTTCCACCCTCAACTCCCCGTCTCCCTCTCTCTTCCACCCTCAACTCCCCGTCTCCCTCTCTTCCACCCTCAACTCCCCGTCTCCCTCTCTTCCACCCTCAACTCCCCGTCTCCCTCTCTTCCACCCTCAACTCCCCGTCTCCCTCTCTTCCACCCTCAACTCCCCGTCTCCCTCTCTTCCACCCTCAACTCCCCGTCTCCCTCTCTTCCACCCTCAACTCCCCGTCTCCCTCTCATCCACCCTCAACTCCCCGTCTCCCTCTCCTCCACCCTCAACTCCCCGTCTCCCTCTCCTCCACCCTCAACTCCCCGTCTCCCTCTCTTCCACCCTCAACTCCCCGTCTCCCTCTCTTCCACCCTCAACTCCCCGTCTCCCTCTCTTCCACCCTCAACTCCCCGTCTCCCTCTCTTCCACCCTCAACTCCCCGTCTCCCTCTCTTCCACCCTCAACTCCCCGTCTCCCTCTCTTCCACCCTCAACTCCCCGTCTCCCTCTCTTCCACCCTCAACTCCCCGTCTCCCTCTCTTCCACCCTCAACTATCCGTCTCCCTCTCTTCCACCCTCAACTCCCCGTCTCCCTCTCTTCCACCCTCAACTCCCCGTCTCCCTCTCTTCCACCCTCAACTCCCCGTCTCCCTCTCTTCCACCCTCAACTCCCCGTCTCCCTCTCTTCCACCCTCAACTCCCCGTCTCCCTCTCTTCCACCCTCAACTCCCCGTCTCCCTCTCTTCCACCCTCAACTCCCCGTCTCCCTCTCTTCCACCCTCAACTCCCCGTCTCCCTCTCTTCCACCCTCAACTCCCCGTCTCCCTCTCTTCCACCCTCAACTCCGTCTCCCTCTCTTCCACCCTCAACTCCCCGTCTCCCTCTCTTCCACCCTCAACTCCCCGTCTCCCTCTCTTCCACCCTCAACTCCGTCTCCCTCTCTTCCACCCTCAACTCCCCGTCTCCCTCTCTTCCACCCTCAACTCCCCGTCTCCCTCTCTTCCACCCTCAACTCCCCGTCTCCCTCTCGCTCCCCCAACCCCCTCACCGCCGCCCTCTTGTTACCCCCCTGCCTCCCGTCACCATCGCCCCCGCACCATCCACCACGTCGGGGACATGATGGCACAGACAGACGAGACTGACGAGGAATTCACTCTCGGAGAGCTCACGGCCGCCAGCAGACCTGACAAGGACACTGCTCCCGGTGAGGACGGAATCACCTACTCCATACTGGCACACCTCGGACCTGCAGGAGATCACTTTTCTCCGCGTGGTCAATGCGTCCTGGAGGACTGGCAAGCTTCCCACAGCCTGGAAGACGGCCACAATAGTGCCGATTCCCAAACCCAAGGAACCCGGTGCCTACCGCCCCATCAGCCTGGTCAGGTGCATGGGGAAACAGCAGAAAGAATGGTACTCAACAGATTGCTATGCCTACCGCCCCATCAGTCTGGGAAAAACGGCAGAAAGAAGGGTACTCAAGAGATTGCCCGAGCACTCCGACCCCCCACCGCCGACGAGACAGGCCTTAGTCGGGCCATCTATACCTCCCTAGAACGTGTAGACACACCGCTTCGCCCCAACACCTTGCTCTCACGCGGCCAAGCTTCTGGATTCCTTCCAACTACGTCAACCTCTCCTCGAGAAGGGCATACCAAAATCCCACCCGGACTTCAAATGCCCGCCGCCGTGGGCACAGGCTCCTGTAATCTTCAAAATTACGTCACTCCCGGGGAAAAAGGGCACATGCCACCCAGACATTGCACACGTGTCGGCAGACAACGGCATCCAGGCACTGACACAACCTGGTTATACGAATTCTTATACGGACGGGTCGGTAGAAAGAAGCAGCCCTCACGCGGTCGGAGCTGCCTTTGTCACTGATGGATACACCATCGGTAGGAGAGTCAGCAACTCCGCGTCCTCTTTCCAAGCCGAGGCCGTACCGATGCAAGGGACCTTAGAATACCCCCTCGTATCCCACTTCAGTTCCGTGGTTATCCAGACAGACTTTCTGAACCTGATGAGCTGCTTGCAACATGCAGAGCCCTGAGATAATGTCTACATCCGTACCAATATAATTGCGCTCCACTCCTGCACACATTACACCGTGCTGGACGGAATGTCATTATCAACTGGGTGCTAAGTCGCATGGAAACGACCTTGCCGAGGCAGCAGCAGCGGCTGGTCGCCAGCACCCCAGGGTCGATGTCTAGGTCTCTCCCAGTAGGAGCCAGCTCAAATTTCGAACTAGGGCATTAGCACGCACGCAGTGGCACCTCCAACACAGTCTGGAGGCACAGATTTCCCAACGGGCGGGGTGGTACAAGAGGGTGACAGCATATGAACCTCTAGTCCTCCCCCGCTCCACTCCCAGAAGGGTAGAAAAGCTGATCTTCAGGCTGCGTCTCGAGGACCTTTGCTTCTGGCAACTTCATCCCCAGTGCACCATGGAAGACTGCCGGTGCAACCACAACCGCGCCGAAAGTGCCAACCTCCTCCATTACCTGAGCGATTGCCCCGCCACCTCTTTCCTCAGACAGGGTCCACCGGCACCCCCTGAAGGTCTTGTGAGCCTCCTCTACCACCTACAAAGCCCCTGTGAGCTCCGACAGCTACTAGAGCGTCCGCCGCCGCTCTCGCCGCACCCCATGCTCCCCTGACTAGCTACATCATCCCACTCCCTCTCTATAAGGTGTCTTTCATAAACACCACCGCACGGGTTCAAGCAAAGCCCGTGGGCGTGACATTTCACTAAAAAAAAAAAAAATCACCATCTCCCCCCCCCCCCACACACACACACACCACCCGCCCACCTTCCCCAAGGGAGAGAGGACTGATGAAGACCAAAAAAATTAAGTAAATTTTATGGGTTGTTTTACTGTGGAAAAAATCTAAATCCCTTTCAGTATTTCATTAAAGGGAACCACATTTCAAATTAAAAAAAGATAATTTTCGAATATGCACATTTTTCATTGCAAGGTTGTATACAAAGTTGCTTTAAGGTTTTGTGTTAATGTTTTAGTTCAATGTCTCTCGGTACCCTAATGTATTTACAGAAGCACAGCAATTTTTACAGAATTACATTTTGCCAGAACATTTTTAGTGCACATTTCCATAAATGAACCACTAATTAATATTAACTTGAATTTCAGTGGGATCCAAATGACATTCTGCTTCTGCTGAACTGTCCTCTCCCTACCTTGGCATGGTTTTTCGTCCATTGTTCCCTTGCCTGTGATCCCAGTTGCAGTAACGTCAATAGCTCACCATGGCAAAGAATACCTCAGAGGTCACCAACGTCACGACTATGAGGGTAATCGACTTCACGGAGAGTATAGAATTCAAGTTTCCCGGCAACGTGTTAAAAGATGCCATTTGCTTCGGCGACGTGGATGGCGATCGCCTCAACGAGCTCGTTGTCGGGAACATGGGCGGCGACCTCTCAATCTTCAAGGGACTGAAACGTGAAGCCGTCTGGACCTCTCACCACCTCGGGCTAATATCTGGCGTGACTGTCGGCGACATTCTTAACACAGGCCACAACATCCTTGCGGTGGTCACAGGGTGTGGCTCTATCTACCTCTACAATGTCAAAGAGACAAAGCCTGGGGATACTCTACAGCCCTACCACGTCCAAACCATCCCGCCCAATGCAAAATGCGTCCTGGTGATGGACTTCATGGGAATTGGAGTGTACGAGGTCGTGGTTGGCATGTCAGATCGAGTGGTCCGAACTTACAGATGGGTGTACTCGGAGGCCTTCGACGGCGACAAACCTATTGGGAAGCTCGTCGGGCTCAGGAAATGGGAAATGGCCGAACAGATTGGGAATGTTGTGCGTCACCGTTCCCCTGATGAAAACCTTCCCATCCTTCTTGTTGCTCAGCCTGGAGGCTCCTGCTGCAGCATCTGGACCGAGCCAACGTCATGCAACGAACTGACAGCTGATAACGAAGATATGGGTGAGATGGTGACCCAGCACTATCCTTTAGCCTCTACGAACTTCCGCCACGCAAAAAAGGCAACAGAGGTGTGTGGCAACATGCGCACTGCCCAGGGCAATTTGTTGTATGCACTGGCCATCATCGACGGGACAGTTGTCCTCGTCAAGGACGAAGACACGATCAAGTACAGCCTCAAAGTAGACCACGAGATCTTCGCAATTTTCTCACTTGACGTCAACAACGATGGCTTGGACGAGGTGGTAGCGTGCGCACTGGACGGCAACACGTTCATCTTCAACCAGGAGGGAGATTGCGTCAGGTTCATCTTCGACAAGCCTGTCCGTAACTTCGTGGCCGGCTACTTTGGTGTCCGCGGATGCCAAGTACCTTGCTTCGCCTACAACACGTTCGAGAATCGCATCATCCTGTATCATCAAATTCACATCGCCCATTTCGTCAATCCGAACATGACCAATCTTTTGCAAGAGGACGAAGAATACAAAAAAATGATCACAGAGCTCGGCATCGATGTCAACAACTTCGATTTACTTCGAGAATTCAATAGGTTTCTTCTCTACGGGTTTCATCCCAGTAAGTGGAGCAACCGTACCTCAATGGATATCGAAGACATAGTCGGGGGTGGGGCTGTGTGGATGGGAGGGGCCTCGGCTCAGGCTGGTGCTCCGGGTGCAACTATGTCAGAATCGGACAAGGCGCCTGCCCCGGAGTCGTCTACTGTCGGATACATACCGGTCAAGTATGAAAAAGACTATAACGAACCTAACAGGAACAATCGGTCAGGCAAGGAGTCCGAAGGAGCCAAAGATTCCAGAATGGAGAGCTCCTGCGAGATATCCGAAGGTGTCCTGAGTGTCTATGAAGTGGATCTAAAAGACTGCCTCGACGAGCTGAACAATGAGTATACCAGCACGAGTAGTGATGGTCTAGGACCTCTGGGACCAAAAGCTATTTACATACCAAGGGTCTATAACAGCGACAACAGCAGCGACGGCGGTAATGACAACGACAGTGGCAACAATGACGACCACGACGCCAGAGACGATGACAATGACGACGACAACAGCAATAGCAACGACGACGACGGCGACGACGAAGACGGCGACGACGAAGACGGCGACGACGAAGACGGCGACGACGACGGCGGCGACGGCAACGATGACGGCGACGGCAACGACGACGGCGACGGCAACGACGACGGCGACGGCAACGACGACGGCGACGGCAACGACGACGGCGACGGTAACGACGACGGCAACAACGACGGCGACGGCAACGACGACGGCAACGACGACGGTAACGGCGACGGCGACGGTGACGGCAACGACGACGGTGACGGCAACGACGACGGGGACGGCAACGACGACCTGATCTCCAGCGATTTGATTTCAGGAAACTCTGGTCTTGCAAGAAAAAATGGGCAGGGACAAGGACTGGGACAGGAAGTGGGACTGGGGGAGGGGGTGGGAGTGGGAGTGGGAGAGGGACAGGTACAGGCTCTTGGACAGGCACTTGGACTGGGACAGATGCAGGGACAAGCAGAGGGACGGGGACTGGGACAGGGACAGTGTCAAGGACAGGGACAGGGACAGTGTCAAGGACAGGAACTGGGGCTTGGGCAGAGATTGGGGCTGGGACAGGGACTAGAATTGGGGCAGGAAACGGGACAGGCATTGGGGCTGGAACAGGGACTGGGACAGTGTCGGTGTCACGAACTGGGACGGTGTCGGTGTCAGGAAGTGGGACATTGTCAATGTCACGAACAGTGTCAGTGTAAGGGACAATGTCAGTGTCAGGAAGTGGGACATTGTCAATGTCACGAACAGTGTCAGTGTCAGGGACAGTGTCAGGGACGGTGTCAGTGTCAGGGACGGTGTCAGTGTCAGGGACGGTGTCAGTGTCAGGGACGGTGTCAGTGTCAGGGACGGTGTCAGTGTCAGGGACGGTGTCAGTGTCAGGGACGGTGTCAGTGTCAGGGACGGTGTCAGTGTCAGGGACGGTGTCAGTGTCAGGGACGGTGTCAGTGTCAGGGACGGTGTCAGTGTCAGGGACGGTGTCAGTGCCAGGGGCGGTGTTTGTGCCAGGAACCAGAACCTGGTCAGGGACAGGGACCGGGACCGGGTCAGGGACAGGAACCAGGACCGGGTCAGGGACAGGAACCAGGACCGGGCCAGGGACAGGGTAATGCAGAGATTGATGGAGGCGGCAGCTCCAGTTCTTCTGGCTCAGATGCGGAACCTGTCCGCAACAACAGCGAGGGGTCCACAACCTCGGAGACGAACGCTTCTTCGGAAGAGACTACTGACTGGAGTACTGACTGGAGCACTGACTGGAGCACTGACTGGAGTACTGACTGGACTACAGATTGGAATACCGAAGACAGCGACGAAGGGATCGGCGAAGGGAGCGACGAAGGGATCGGCGAAGGGAGTGATGAAGGGGCCGTTGGAGGTGC